>NC_000069.6:79586225-79853725 GCF_000001635.26 Mus musculus
GGCTATACCAAGCAGAGGTGCTTAAGCAGACGGGCAGTCTATTAGGTCTTATTGATTAACAAGACTTCTGTGGACATACTGAGGAGTTAGTGATTTTCCCCCCCCCAGGAGCAAAAATAAGTCATTAAAAGATGTGTTCATTTACTTACTCGGCTATATGGTTAAGTGGGGATTGCATTAGAGTGTTTTATATGCTAGGCAAGTGTTCTGCCAGATTACAGAGCTTCATGTGCCAAAATAAAAAGCCTCTATGATTTATAGTACTACCAGTTATACTGTTTTCATTTTAGAGACCTGTGGAGAGTTGGTAGAGTGTGTGCCTTTCATGTAAAGTTCCTAGGTTCAGTTCCCAGTGCCAGAAAACAGAAGGAAATAAAAAGGAAGACAAGATTACTTCAGGCTAATGCAATTATTTCTTTGGAAATCCTGAAGTGAACAAGTCTATCACTCGATTGGTTTTATCAACTAAGAGTAAATACACATTTTACAATGAAAAATCGTGAAAATTAATTTTAACTATCACTTCCGAGAAAAGAAAACAATCCCATTGCTTCTCAGAAAAATTTGCTAATACATATACATGAGCCTCTAAATGAGTAAAGACAGCCCTTTTCTGTCTTAGATTCAGCCCCTGGGTGAAGAATCTCACACTTGAGGAGTCCACAGGCACAAACTCCGGGATGCTGCTTCTATCTGGGCAGAGTTGATGGCGGCAAAGCCTCTGCTGCCCCCTGGTGGCATCTGCTGCTTTTCATTGATTCCCTGTTGCAGCTCAGAAAACCTGCTCTGAGGTTGCACTTCTATGCTGCCTCCTCTAGTGGGTCTCTGCAGGACTCTGGGATAGGAAGTCCTGCCAGTGTGTAACCACCTGCGCGTGATGTCGATCTTCAGCACAAGCTATGTGTGCCCTCACCCACTTAACAATTAACCCCTTTTGTCGGTCCAGTTAAACAATCAGAGTCTGACAGTACACATAGGACAGTGGAACTTAGTCGCTCATCTTTGGGGTCCTTTCTAATTTGTTACCTTGAGAATGTGTTTGGGTATTATTTTAAATTTGCCTCAGGTCCTTGTAGGAACTTTAGTGATACATAGCCTATGCCCATGTAAAGGCATTCACTCAGCCATGTTTGAAATGGCTCATTTGTCTGTTTGATCTTAGTTATTTGAGACTCTGTAGCCCAGTCTGGGTTTACATTTGCCATCTTGCTCCCTTCATGAGCCAAAGCTTGCTCTCTGTGGTCTGCAGCTCAGTTTGAGCTGTTCAGGCACTAGCATGCCCTATCTCTGCTCTTAAATCTCTTTAGCTTACCTGTGAATGTTTTTGCATTCTCAGAGATATGATTGCCGATATGTCAATCAATCAATCGATCGATCGATCGATCAGTCAATCGATTAATCTCGCCCACTGTTGTGAAGTGGCAAGCTGCCATGACCTTGCTTTCCCTCTTGCTCTCTTCTGTCATCACTAATCCCTCCTTTCCTAGATCAGGAATGGGCATTTCTCGTTGATTTAGTTGGTCTTACTCTATAGCTCTAGATGGCCAGGACCTAATGAGCAAACCAGGCTCATACTCGCAGAGATCCACCAGCGATGCCCCCTGAGTGCTGGGATTATGGGTATGGGTATTTTCTTTATTTTATTTTAATTTGAGAGAATGAAACCATGGTCTTATAAAAGATGGGGCGGGGGGGGGGGCAGATCCACAGTGGCAGGCAACTGGTGGATCTCTGAGTCTGAGGCCAGCCTGATCTACAGAGCAAGTTCCAGGGAAGCCAGGGCTACACAGAGAAACCTTGTAGTGAAAACAAACAAAAACTGAAGATTTTTTTCCCCCAACTTTTTCCAGGCCAACAATGTTTTCTATTCCTGCAACACCTTGGTCTAGAAGGCAGATTGTTCTCTTGAAGCAATGAACACAGAGTGCTGGGGCTGGAGAGATGGCTCAGCAGTTAAGGGCACTGACTGTTCTTCTGAAGGTCCTGAGTTCAAATCCCAGCAACCACATGGTGGCTCACAACCATCCGTAATGATATTTGACACCCTCTTCTGGTATGTCTGAAGACAGCTACAGTGTACTTACATATAATAAATAAATAAATAAATCTTTTTAAAAAATGAACACAGAGTGCTCAGCTGTGGAGTGATATGCAATGAGAACTAAACAGAGACTGGGGCGGGATGTGTTAATATCACTATTCTGTGCTTAAGAAAAGCAGAAAGAACAAAATACGTATGGTAATGCCCTCAGACAGGGCCCCTCTGTCTAGGTGAAGCCAGATCCTCAGCCTTAGGAGACAGCTCTGCTCTGTCCTCGCTGAGATGTCAGAGCCCCAGTGACCTGCCTGAGCAAGCAGACAGTTGGCGGAGGCAGCAGGTTTGGAGAGGCTGGTCTTCTCAGTAGAGATCTGGTGTTCAGTAATTGCAGAGGCTGGATTCTTAGGGCCAAAGCTTTGGCCTCAGGGGTCAAGAGAGCTTGCTGCTCTTCCAAGAGGACTGGAGTTTGGCTCCTAGTACCTACATAAGCAGGATCACAACCACCTATAATGGTAGCTCAAGGGGAACCAATACCCTCTTCTGGTCCCTGTGGGTCTCTGAATTGACATACACAAACTCAGACACAAGCACATAATTAAAAAAAAAAGTTTGATTCTTCATTTGGTTTGGTTCTAGTAATACGAATTTCATAAAAAGCCACTTACTGTGGAAAAAATCCTAGGTAGCGGGAGAGTAACTTTTACATCAGTTTTCACACCCAGACACTTGTACAACAACAGAATCATCCTGTCCAGTTTCCTTCTTATGAGAATGGAGCCAGCATTCTCAGCTTGCCCCTAGCTTTTCTTCTCTCTCCTCCTTCTTGTGTTTCCTTTTAGGAGAGTTTTTCTACGCATTCCAGACTGCCCTCAGTGATTTCAAGTTAGTAGATTAGAACAACAGCAACGTGTGTGTGTGTGTGTGTGTGTGTATTGTCTGCATGTGTTTGTCTGGATGTGTGTATGAATGTAGAGGGCAGAGTTTGATATTGAGTATGGCAGGTCTCCATCTTATTTTTTGAGATAGGGTCTCTCCTTTAACTTCGAGCACATCGACTGGCCAATTTGCTCCAGGAATCATCTTCCTTAGCACTGGGACCACTGTGTGCCCACCCCACCCAGCCTTTGAGTGGGTGCCAGGGATCCGCCTGCATATTGAGTGAGACATCTTCTCAGACCCCTGAGCACACATTTTAATTAACTTTATCATTGTCATGTGCAAGACAAAATATAAATGACCAGTTTGCTGCCCGGACATGACCAGGATAGAAGATTCCAACTGCTTTGCTGATCTGAACTAATTACTTTCCTGTTGCTGTGATTAAATACCATGAACAAGGCAACTTACAGAAGAGCGAGCTTGTTTGGGTGTTTAGCTCCTGATACTCTTGCCTCTAGTGCGGAGATTATAGGTGCTGGGTACCAACTTGGGCTGGTTAATTTTTTTCCTGGGCTGGTTTATTTATTTATTTTTTAAAGGTAAGGTCTCGTTCTGTAGTACTGACTAACCTGGGACTATCCATCTTCCTGTTTCTACCTCATAAGTGCCACCTGGCCAGTCTTAACAATGTTTTACCTCCTTTTTTGTCTTTTTGGAGTGAGTGCCTCTTTACTTAGCCCAGGCTAACTTGAACTTTGGATTCTCCTGGCATGGAATCAACTACTGGCATAACAGGCCTATGCCAAAGCTACTCGTCCTAAATGTACTTTCTTATTCTTTTTTAAAAATTGCATATTTTCTTTATGTACACTTCAAAATGTTATCCCCTTTCCTGGCTTCTCACTCCCAGAAACTCCCTATCCCACCCCCTCCCCCTGCTTCTATGAGGGTGTTCCTCCACCCACCACTCACTCCCACCCTCAATTCCCCTACATTGGGGCATCTATCCAGCCTTCATAGGATCAAGAACCTCTCCTCCCATTGTTGCCTGACAAGGGCATTCTCTGCTATACATGTAGCCGGAGCTATGTGTACTCCTTGGTTGGTGGCTTAGTGCCTGAGAACTCTGTTGGTTGATATTGTTGTTCTTCCTATGGGGTTGCAAACCCCTTCAGCTCCTTCAATTCTTTCCTTAACTCCTCAATTGGGACCCCCAACCCCCTCAGTCCAATGGTTGACTGTGAGCATCCGCCTCTGTATTTGTAAGGCTCTGGCAGGGCCTCTATATACAGCTATATCAGGCTCCTGTCAGCAAGCATTTCTTGGCATCTACAATAGTGTCAGGATTTGGTGACTGTATATGGGATGAATCCTCAGGTGGGACAGTCTCTGGATGGCCACTTTTTAAATTCTTACTGGCATAGCTCAGGCTGGCCTGGAACTCACATAGATCGTCCTGCTTCTACCTCCTCAGTACTGAATAACCACATTCAACTTTAAGTTGTGTATTTTACACCAAGCCCATTAGAAAAAAAAAAAAAAGACAGACTATTATAGGATATCTAGTTTTAACAGAAGTCAAATAAATCCTCTTTTAGATTCTCAACATCAGCGCATTTGGAGCCTTTGCTTTAGACTGGGTCACTTACAACTTAACGGCCAAATGACAATAACATGGCAATAGTAACTGGACATCTGTTATTTATTAGAAGCCACATGTTTATGTCAGGCATTCTGATAAGTAATTTATGTCTTTAATTTCCAAAACGCCTTCCCTAGGTAGGTAGGCATTAAGAAAAAGAAGGCACCAATTAATTTATGTATGTGCGCTTCTGTGTGCATGCTACGACATACTCGTGGAGATCAGATGGCAACTGGGTGATAACATTCTTTCCTTTCACCTTACGGATCCTGGGGATCAGACTCAGGTCGTGCCGCCTAGCCACCATGTCTGCTCAGAGGAGGCATTTTTATCCCCATTTTACAGACGAGTAAACTAAGTTTCGTTGTAGTTACTGGCATTTCGTGGCAGAGTCGAGGCTAGGATGGTTTCCAAATTCTCCACCCAGCGATGCAGCAAACACCAGGGAACGGCGCACACACTAAAAAGAAACCGACGGCCACTACAGCCACCTAAAGAGAAGCATTAGGGGCCAGGCGCAGAAACCGGAAGGTGAAGGCGCCACCGGAAACCAGAGTACAGCTTCCGGCGGTGCGCAGGAAGTAACTCTTCCGCGCGTTGCCAGGTTATAACGTAGAGGGGCAGTAGAGTTTGCTCCGGTCTCGCGCACGAGGTGCTCGTGTCCCGCTGCCCAGTGCCCGCAGTGAAGATGTCCCACGCATCCCCGGCAGCCAAGCCCTCCAACTCCAAGAACCCGCGAGTCTTCTTTGACGTGGACATCGGCGGGGAGCGAGGTGAGCGGCGCGAACGGCTCAGCGGTTCCCTCGCCCGGGGCCTCCCTGCTGCGGTTCTCCTTGGCCCGCTGGCTGTTCGGCGGCTCGGGGCCTGGGATCCGGAGGGGGATAGCAGCCTAGGTCCCAGACGGAGCGAGCCCTGGCCTCCACGAGTCCAGATTGCGCCCTCTCCCTTCCGGTGGAAGTTTCTGGAAATTTCTACTTCTACTTTAGGGATCGTGGCGTCCCTATCGTTTGTCTCTTTTTGATCGCACTTCCCTGCAACCTTTGCATCACTACTTACTATAAAGTGAAATGATTTGACGAGTAGTGGTGGATAGTTCGGTATGCTTCCTGGATATGTGCCTGGGGGGCTCAAGACACGCCACGTGCCTCTTGGTACACGAACTACATTGGGAGCTACCAGATCATTTTCAAATTAGAGTGACTTTCGTGCTTAGTGCTTTTTCCTTATTACTGATTATAGTAGCAGTTTAAGTAGGCGATCGTTTGTGCTGTTTTGGCATCATGGAATTGAGCACTATGTCTGTATGGTTACCTAGGATTCAGAGCTAAGAAGCCCTAAGCCAGTGGCTTAACCGGTGGGTGGAGGAAACTCCTTGGAGGGTGGGTTGTTAAACGACCATTTCACCGAGTTGCATATCAGATATTTTCATTACTAATCGTAACAGTAGCAAACTTACAGTTATGATGAGGAACTATATTAAAGGGTGGAAGCATTAAGAAGGTTGAGAAACACTGTCATAAGCCCTCGTGTTGCTTTGTAACTCAATTGGGCTTTTCTGAAGCATGTTAGAGTTGTAGGCCAGACCTGCTGGGATGGGTACACACACGGGTATATATGCATTCACTTTGTTTTGTAACAGATTTTATTGTTAACTGTCTCTTGGATTCTTGAGAAGGGAACTGTTTCAGAGGTTACAAAAGGCAGTTTCCATAGAACACAGAGTGGACTATGTCTTCTGTTAGTTACTTAGCGATTAGAAATTCTGAGTGCAGGGCCCCTGAGATAGGTCAGCAGGTAAAGGTGTCTGCCACCAACCCTGAATCCCAGCGATTGTCCCATGATCTCCACACTACATGCCTCAGCCTCACACATAAAATAAAATTTTTTTAAAAATATTTTTTAAGGATTTATTTATGATTATATCTAAGTACACTGTAGCTGTCTTCAGATGCCTTCAGAAGAGGACATCAGATCTCATTTCAGATGGTTGTGAGCCACCATGTGGTTGCTGGGGTTTGAACTCAGGACCTTCGGAAGAGCAGTCAGTGCTCTTAACCACTGAGCCATCTCTCCAGCCCAGAATAAAAAAATTTAAAAGTCTGAATATTATTTAAGTGATTTAGGGTTTTAAATCCTTTGTACATTAAACCATGTTGTGCTTCCTAGGCAGCTAATCGCCTGGATGCTGTAATTAGTTATAATCTTGTGTTGTTTCAAGTTTAGATCTACGAAGCTTTCCTTAGACTAAATAGGAATCGTAGAAAAATGACAATGAGATGACAGTGACACGGATCTGACAGTTCCGTGTTTGGGCTTATTTTCAAGGGAGATGAAGTTTGTATGCATACCCGAGGCACTGCAGCGTTATTCACAGTAGCCAACACACACAGCACCAATCTAGTGTCTGTCAAAGCATGAGAACATACACCGTGCTGTATACACAGTAGAATATAACACTGGCCTTTAAAAGAGGGAAATCTTATTTATAACTTTGTAGTTAACTCTAGAGGATAGTATGGTGCATGAAATAACCTACAATAGGCTCTCACGTTTGTGGACTCTTTAAAAAGTTGAACTTAGAGAAGTAGCATGATAGGTACCATAGCCTGGGAAGATGGCAGTTAAAGGATGCACAATTTCATTTAAAGAGTGGTAAGCGCAGAAGATCTGTCCACAGCATTGTGACTCCAGTTAGTGACGTGGTTAAAGAGAACTGAATGACACGTTGGATGAGGTGTTAGCCACTGGTTGTGTAATTCGTTATCTCCGTTTGGTTTGCCTGTTCAGTTTGCACACTGACAAGATGTCCTTTTC
The DNA here is from genome assembly GCF_000001635.26 of Mus musculus. Lineage (NCBI taxonomy): Eukaryota > Metazoa > Chordata > Mammalia > Rodentia > Muridae > Mus > Mus musculus. The sequence goes on from NC_000069.6 coordinate 79,593,599, forward strand.
TTTTCCTTCAGTTGGCCGAATTGTTTTAGAATTGTTTGCAGATATTGTTCCCAAAACTGCAGAAAATTTTCGTGCGTTGTGTACAGGAGAAAAAGGAACTGGGTCCACGACCGGGAAGCCTCTCCATTTTAAAGGATGCCCTTTCCACCGAAGTACGTATACAAACTTCCTCTGTCCAAATAGCTTGATATGTATATTAGTCCTGCTCTTAAGAAGGGACGGCGAGTGTTAATTTCTTTTTTTCTTTTTTTGAGACAGGGTTTCTCTGTAGCCCTGGCTGTCCTGGAACTCACTTTGTCCACCAGGCTGGGATTAAACTCAGAAGTCCGCCTGCCTCTGCCCCCCAAGTACTGGGGTTAAAGGCGTGGGCCACCACGCCCAGCTCAGAGTGTTAATTTCTTGAAGGATACTTAGACAAAGTGGTAGCTCAGTGTCATAAGGGCTTGGTGGTATGCCGTAGGATTGATGGTCGGAGTGGACTATAGTTTATCTCATATCATCTGTCTTGTAACTCTCTTCTTCAAACCATTTCATTGGTAAAGAAAAGGCATGGCAGATAAATAAGCTGATTTTAGGTCATTTGACAGGCTGGGCAGAATGTTTGAGAAGTATTTGACATTTGGTGTCCAGAACACCTTGGTAATGTGTGATTAAACTATTACTTCATACAAATTACTTGTCTGCTATCCTAGGGGTCTGTGGGCTCAGCGGAGCTCGGGAGCCACACACACTCACCATTCTGTTTTCTCAGCTAATGACAGTCTAAGTAAGCACAGTAAATATGTCTGAATAAACAAGTACGTGACAGTGTCAGCAACTTTCCTGTATTGCAGGGGAGTGAACCCAGGGTGTCACTATACCCTGATTTACACACCTAGTCCGCTGGTTCGGTTTTCTTAAAAATACTGTTAAGAAAAATGAGCCAAGTGTTGATTGTGCACACCTTTAATCCTGGCACTCAGAAGGCAGAGGCAGATGGATCTCTTGAGTTCCAAGACAGCCAGGACTGTTACACAGAGAAACCCTGTTTTGAAAAACACCAAAAAAAAAAAAAAAAAGAGAGAGAGAGAGAGAGAAATATGAGCACTGATTTTTAAAATGTTTTAAACTTGACTTCACTTTTGTATTTAATAATGTATAAATGTATGCTCACAAAAATGTATCTAGAAAAGTTAACATGGGAAGGGAGGGAAGGGAAGATGATATTTAAGGAATTCATTGTTGGAGAAGACAAGATTATTACATGTAATAAAATGGAAGTAGAGTTAGTGTAACGTCTTTCGGTAACACTTATACAGAGATAAAGGGAAGCTACCTTTGACTTAAATCAGAGAGTTAATTTTTTGAGAGTTGGTGGGGAGTCACTAATGAGTATGTTGGAGTTAGGTTGTGAGAAGTCTTCAAGTAGAGTTGATGGCTCAAGACAGGGGAGGAGGGCTGGGGCACCACAGGGAGGAGGGCTAGGGGCGACACAGGGAGGAGGGCCAGGGCCACTACTAAAGTTGAACTTAGGAAGTAGTCTTTAGTACTCATTCATTAGCACTGCTGAGATAACCTGCTTTAGTTACTAATGGTCATATTCCTATTCCTTTTTTTTTTGCAGTTATTAAGAAATTTATGATTCAGGGTGGAGACTTCTCAAATCAGAATGGGACAGGTGGCGAAAGTATTTATGGTGAAAAATTTGAAGATGAAAATTTTCATTATAAGGTAAAGAAAAATTCTTGTTTTTGCTAATAGAAAGACTATATATTTGAAATATACTTGGATTATGACACTAAAAAATACCTTTGGATGTGGCCAGATTGTTGTCTGGCCCCCTCCCCCTCCTTGGTACTAGGGCCTCTTATGCCAGACAAGATGTTCATCACTCAGCTGCCCTTTCCCATTTCTATTTTGAGACTGGGTCTTTTCCTAGTTGCTCAGGTTAGCCTTAAACTCATTCTAGCTTAGCCACGCCTTGAACTCCCAATCCCTTTTACATACCCTACTTAGGCACTGAGATTACAACCCTGTGTTGGCAGGCCTGGCGTGGGTTATACTTTCCTTGTAAAGAGCTGGTATTTATAGACAAGCATTTCTAAGGGTGTGTGGTACCGAGGATGAGCTCGGTCTCGTGCATGCCAGGCAAGCTCTCTACCACTTGAGCCTCGTGCCAGCTCACTAGGCTTCTTTGCTATGGAAAGGATTTATCCAGTAGCAGCTTGCTTTTTGAGACGAGGTTTTACTGTGTGATCCAGGGTGCTCTTGAATTTACCATCCTCCTGTATTTTGCCTCCTGAGTGCTGGAGTACAAACAGAAGTTTATCCAGTTTATGCCTGGCCAGTATGATATTTTAACAAAAATAGTTACTTATTTCACTACTCAGTTTGTATATGCTTCAGTTAAGCCAGTGAGTTTTTAAGCTTCCATATGGCAAAATTGATCCCAGGAAAAATGTTCTCATTATTGTAAGGATGGTAACTTGTGCATCTTTATCCTTGAATTTGAAGAACAACAAAACCATCGCTAATACCCAGGATGTCAGGGGATTTTCCACCTAGCGGCTATGGTTAATGTTCGGGGTGTATTGCACCATTCCCGTTTTAAGAACAGACATGTAAGTACAAAAGTAAAGTGATGTCTTTGGCAATGAGGAATGTAAGCAAGGTAATGAGGGTGACTTGAAAAGAGTTCCTATTGCTCAGCTTTGTCACTACACCAGAGAGCTTAGGGAGAAAGAACAAGGCAGGCTGTTTATAATCTTAACCTCAGCAGAGTCAAGATTAAAATACAAGCAGCTGTGGAGAATAATAGATAGTTTAATACATGTATGACTATGATACAAGTTGAGTATCCCTTATAGGAAATGCTCCATGCTAGAAATATTCCAGTGTCATTTGTATTTTGAAATATTTGCATAGATTTTATTGGTTGAACATTATCTGAAATGTGAAAGTTGTGGCTCAGAAGTTTCAGATTTTGTAACGTGTCTGAATTTGGTTTTTAGATTACGGATGCTCAACTTTTAGGTTGGCACTAGCTGTGTAGAACAAGCTGGCCTTGAATTCACAGAGATCACCAGTCTCTGCCTCTTGAGTGTTGGGATTTAAAAGCACACGGAACCACATGCAGCCCACGTGATAGAAAGATTTAGATCAAGTTAGTAGTTAGGAGAGACAATGAGGAGGTTTGAACACTTAAGCTAAGCAAACTGGGCCTTCAGGTGTCTGAATTCTTGCTAGGCTGGACTAAAAATACAGATTTCCAAATAAAGTGATAGCAGCGATGGGGGAAGACCGTGGAAGGCCAAGGAAAGAAGGCTTAGTCTATGACTAGTTAAAGTCCTCGGGAGGCCGTCGGGGATGGCGGGCTGTTCCACCAGTGCCCTGATTAAAAGATGACTGGCTGTGGTGCCACGCAGAGTCAGTGGCCTTGAAAGCAGAATCAGATTTAGATTGGATAGAGGTACTTAGGTGGGAAAAGTAGCGAGAGTTATGAGGTGCGCACTAGGGTGTGCCTTCAGAAAGCCTAAGGTATGCCGAGCAGAAAAGTCACTGGCTTGCTCTTTAGCAGACGGAATACAAGCTGTTCTTTCGTATTCTGGGAATCATTGATTTACCTGAATGAAAGTCATAGATTGGAATTATTTTCCAAATTAGGGAAGTTCTTACCTGAATAACTTGTCTAAATTCAATATGACATTACTATTCTCAGTTTGGTGAAAGAGGAGAATCATAGTGTAGGCCTATTTCTGATGGTGGGAAGATTATAGGAATTCTCAGAAAAATAGTAACTGTCACAGAAAAAGCAAAGTTAGTTAATATTAGATGTCCTTAGTGTGGCATCTTCATCTTTAAGATGGAAGTGTAAGCATCTCTTGCAGATAGCCAGTTTAGAAATGGCCTGATTCTTGTTAAACTGACACTTAAAAACCTTTGTTCATTTAAGGTGGAGTGCTTAAAGTCAAACCAGAGCAAAAGGTACTCAAACATTTAGAAGTGACATTGATGTAAGAGAGTAACGTTTAGTAACCCCATCTGTTTTAAGGAAATTCATACTAGGCCTCTAACTTGTTTTTCTTTCAATGATTCTTATCTCTGCAGCATGATCGGGAGGGTTTGCTGAGCATGGCAAATGCAGGCCCCAATACGAATGGCTCTCAGTTCTTTATCACAACAGTTCCGACTCCTCATCTGGACGGGAAACATGTGGTATTTGGTCAGGTCATAAAAGGACTAGGTGTGGCAAGGACGCTTGAAAATGTAGAGGTGAATGGTGAAAAACCTGCCAAAGTAAGTAAAGTTACGGTGAAGGAAACATACAGCGTAGTTAGCATGTCGGAGACTGCAAGCCACAGGTCAGACAGTTGTTGCCTTAGACAAGTGGGAAAGAAGAAGGAGGCTGCTTTTGCTATAGGAGCCTGGACTGGCAGTAGGAGGCTGGATTGGCAACTTTTCTTAACTTTTTTTTTTTTTTTAAAGAAGGCCAAGAAGATTAGTTTAAAGGAGATATATTTATTTTTTTTCTTCAAGATCTGGCTTTCCTTGAATTGTGTAGTAGTCCTGTTGTGTAACCCTACTCTAGTGCTAGGATTAACTACCATGCCCAACAAAATGATTTTAATACTTATTTCAGCTTCAGTATGATCTAACCGTGATCTGTGTTAGATGGCCCGAGTCTTCCCATAACAGTGAGACTTTTGTGTCAGAAGTAATTAACTATGGGACACACTAGAAAGAAGACAGTGAGCACACTGTTGTTGAACTAGAAGTTTGATATAGATCTTGTTACTTTTCTTGATCTGCTTTTATACCTTGCACACATTACTTAGTTGTTTCAAGTTATATCGTATTCTAAATGCCCATGAAGCAAGGTGACTGTGAGAGACCGATAAAGCAACCAGACAGTGCACAGGAGTTAGGAACCCAGCTACTTGTAGGAAGTCTGCCAACCAGTACTACACAACAGACTGTCACCTGAGACAGCTTTATTCATAGTGATGCCATTCTCAACTCAGTGTGTTCCTAGCACTGCGAGTGTGACATGGTCCTATTAATTAGTTGGAGTGTACATAGAAGGATTTGCTGTAATCATAGCAGATGGCTGCATCCCTGACAAGTGTGACATGAATAGTGGTGTATGTAACTTTGAGCTATGCAGCCTTTAAAGGTAGACTCTTAAGATCTCTAAATACTTAATGTTTTTTACAGCTCTGTGTTATTGCAGAATGTGGAGAATTGAAAGAAGGGGATGACTGGGGAATCTTCCCCAAAGATGGCTCTGGTGACAGTCATCCAGACTTCCCTGAGGATGCAGATATAGATTTAAAAGATGTGAGTACTTCCTGATGAATCAGTTTAATTACTTAAAATATTTAATACTAAGAGCTTGGTTAGCCTGTCATGTTAGAACCGTAGTGTTAAGTCACATTATTTACTAACACCCAAAATATTTATGTCCTTTTATACAGGTAGATAAAATTTTATTAATATCTGAAGACTTAAAAAACATTGGAAATACTTTTTTCAAGTCTCAGAACTGGGAGATGGCTATTAAAAAATATGCGAAGGTTTTAAGGTAATAAAGCATTTTAACAAGTTTTTAATAAGTTACTTTCAGAATGTACAAACTGAATTATGAACTAAACCCAGAATTGCTCATATTTAGCAAGTTATTTGTGTAATAACAGCTGTTCTGAAAAAGTAACATTTCTTGCAGGGTGTGGTGCACTGGGGAAGCAGAGGCAGGTAGACCTTTGGGTTGGAGGAGGCTAGCCTGATCTACAGAGCTAGTCTAGGACAGCCCCAGGGTGAAGCAGAGAAACCCTGTCTCAACAACCACAAAGAGTAGGACATTGACAAGTTCCTGTTTGAGGTGCTGGTGGTCCCAGGCCCCTGGCATGTTAGATAAGCACTCTGATCTGTACTCCCAGCCTCATTTTGACATGTTGTATCAATACTTTAGCCCTTGCTTTAGGGTGCTCTTACCTTGATCATCTTATTTTTGCTTTTTTATCTGGAGTAAACAGTTTCTCTAAGTCGATTCCTTTTGGAGAAAGGAAACTAGGAACTAAGCTCTAGGGACCAGATCCTCAGCTCAGCTTCTAGGATCTTTTCAGGAAAGAGTTACCCCCCAACCCCCCAACCCCCCCCCCCCCCCCCCCACACACACACACACATCAACACTATATAGTTCTTTGCCTCTTCCCATTCAGTTGTCCTAATATAGAAATACTGGTTCTAAACACAATTAGAGAGCATATAATAAGAATCTGAGCTGTACATAATTTGTATGGGAGTTGATATTAGTTGTTAGCTTTGGGGGGAAGTTGATGTAAAAATATCTTCTCGAGAAATAGGAGTAGGAGTGTAGCCCAGTGGTGGGAGGGTAAGCCTAGCAGGTCCTGGGCTTACTTTCTTACATCTGAAGAAAAAGCAACAGTAAAGTTGTGATTACTATTAGCCACAATGCTGAAGAAACAGTGTGGAGTTACATGTTTTGTGGTTTTTTGTTTTTTGAGACAGGATTTCTCTGTGTAGCCCAGGCTGTCCTAGAACTCACTCTGTAGACCAGGCTGGCCTCAGAAATCCTCCTGCCTCTGCCTCCGAAGCGCTGGGATTAAAGGTGTGCGCCCACCACTGCCCGGCTATATGTTACTTTTATTTATGTTTTCTAGGTATGTGGATAGTTCAAAGGCTGTTATTGAGAAAGCAGATAGATCCAGACTGCAACCTATAGCCTTAAGTTGTGTGCTGAATATTGGTGCTTGTAAGCTGAAGATGTCAAATTGGCAGGGGGCAATTGACAGTTGCTTAGAGGTAAGTCTGTGTGAAATTTTTTTTTTCTCATCAAGTTATAAAAACACAATAGTCTTTAATGTATTTTAATTGCCTAGCACCTAATGAGACTTAACAAAATGTTACTTACATCATCCTGTCTCTAGTTTGGATTGCCAGTTTTGTGTAAATTCATTAATTTTGCTTTTAATATTGTCACATGATATGTACTAAGTACTTTGCTTTTATTACTTAAAGCATGTTTATCTGCTTATTGATAGTATTTATGAGCTAGGCATATGAATACAAAGTCTGGGATGATTAAGAATATAGATATGAGTGTGACCCACACCTATAATCCCAACATTGTGGAGGAAAAGGTGGGAAAATCAGAAAGTCATAGCCATCCTTTGCCGAGAGAGACCCTGCCTCAAAAGCAAGACTTAACTAAAGCATGTGTGGACATGCTTTCCCTTGCCTTTAACTAAAGCATGTGTGGACATGCTTTCCCTTGCCTTTAACTAAAGCATGTGTGGACATGCTTTCCCTTGCCTTTAACTAAAGCATGTGTGTGGACTTCTTTCCCTTGCCTTTGTGCAGGGTTTTCTGCTTTGCTTTATGACTGAGATATCCTAAGCAGTCTTGGCTTTTTGGAAACGGGGTCTCAGGTCCTTTAGGCTGACTTCAAACTAGGTATTCCTGCCTGGTTTTTCAAGCATGTTACCACCATGCTGGGCTTAGCTTATTTTCATTTTGTACCTGTTGCGTCTAAATGGCTATGGTGCATGTACAGGGTCAGAAGACAACATTTATGGAGTCAGCTCTCTCTTTCCACCCTTAGGAGGATTCCAGAGATTGAGCCTAGGGTCAAGCTTGCATGGCAAGTGTCTTTATCCACTGAGCCATCTTGCTGGCCAGCTTTATTTATTTTAAAGCCTGCACCATCAAAGTTATAGATAGGATACAGTGGGCGGACTAGTCTTTGGGGTCCAGACTAGTTACAATTAGAATATACAGAAAGATACTTTGTCCTAATGTAGGCCATACAGGTACTTTGGAAAATTGTACTTGGGAAAAAATTTCAGACTAAACGTTTTTTGTACATTATTCTTAGAGCATGCATCAGTGCTTAGCAAGAACTTACGTAAGACCTGGATATGCAGCTTAGGGGTACAGTACTTGTGTAGGTTACAAGGTTGCCCTTCAATCCCAGCTATCCCATACCCCTTGCTTAAGTAGATGGAATCAATGATAAGAAATGTACGCACATATATTTAGAAGGGAACATGAAATAGAGGAAAGTACAAAAGAGAAGATCCACTCTGGATCTCTGTACTTCTGTAAGGCAGGTAATAGTCCATCTTAAGAAAATACTCAATATTGCCTCTTAAGAGCTGTCGGGCCAACAGAATATATTGCTTTAAAAATGTTTCAGGGCGGAGGCCTTTTAAAAGTTGTGTATGTTTATCATATAATTGCCCTCCCCCCGCAATGTCTTTGGATTCTCAGGTGAACATGTAGACTTATTTTCCTCATTCCCTATAAACCTAGCTGGACACATAAGTACATGGCATTCACGTGACTTGTGTACCTCTGGATTTTTTTTTTCAAGAAGTGGTGGACTGTCCTTGAACCAATGACAGGATGCCAGAAGATGACTATATTTAAACTTTTATTTTAAAAGATTTTTTTTTTTTTCTTAAATAGTCTGGGTCTACTTGGGCTAGAAACAGTGCTGAGAACAGCATTCTGGAGACTGCTAAGAAACTATCCTTCTTTCTACATTCACTCAGCTCTCTTCTGGTAAACCCTCGCTCGTGCGGCCTGGCACCCGGGCACTAGTTCCAGTGAGTTTGGAGCCAGTTGATGACAGGTACTTTTAGATACAAATACTGATTTTATACTTTTTCATAGGCTCTTGAAATGGACCCTTCAAATACTAAAGCACTATACCGAAAAGCGCAAGGATGGCAAGGATTGAAAGAATATGATCAAGCATTGGTAAGTTTTGTTATTTTTGTTTTATAATAATCACCTTAAAAGTCTTAATGTCTGATGTTTCTTAAATTCTCTCCCCCAATGAAGGCTGATCTTAAGAAGGCACAGGAGATAGCCCCAGGAGATAAAGGTAAATTGCAAGATTGTGTAGTGGTACTTCATTTTGTTTTTCAAAAGTGGATACTCATGAGCCAATATACAATATACACTTAACTTTGACAGGTATTTTTGTTCACATCTTGTAGAGAGCCTCATATTGGGCCAGGCACTAGACAAATATCCACGCTCTCTGCCGTATGCAGGGCTTATATTCTAATTCTGTTAGCTTTTTAATAGGACTTCACACTGCTTCTGTGAACCTCGTTGTTTAGATGCAGGTTCTGTTACATCAGTGCTAGTCAGAAGATGAACAGTAAGAACGTATTCATTGTTATTTTAAAATTCGGGACAGTCCTCAAGCTGAATGTGGCCGGGACCAAACATTCTCTGTATGTTGCACAGTAGCTAAGGTAGAAAAATAATGCAGATAAAAGTGACCCTAGGTCTAAATATTACTGCTAAAAAATGCACCCATGCCAAGGGAGAGTTACTCTCACTCCTAGGTGTCTTTTTTCCATTTTTTAGATGCTTTGAAAATTAATTGTTTCTCTTTTTTTCCTCCCCCTTCCCCCGCAGCTATCCAGGCAGAATTGCTTAAAGTCAAACAAATGATAAAGGCACAGAAAGATAAAGAGAAGGCCGTGTATGCAAAAATGTTTGCTTAATAATGATTAAACTCTCTTTAACTATTATACATTGATTATATAAAGGACAAGGTATATTACTGTCTACATGCTCCCTGTTGTGTTTCCCTTGATCTCTGTCATTGTTTACATAGCAGTGCTGACACAGGTTCCTTCTTAATAAAGAGTTAAAAAATACAGTGAATCTCATTTTAAAATGTTTGTCTGCATTTTCACCAAGAGTGTATCTGGCCAATGTTTAAACTCTAACTCTCACTAAATTTTCGGCTTTGTGGATGGTCTAGCCCAGCAGTTCTTAACCTGATGGTCCACTGAAAAACATAGATATTTTTACAGTATGGTTCAGAGCAGTAGCAAAATTACAGTTGTGAAGTAGCAACAAAAATAAATTTATGTTTGGGGGTCACCACATGAAGAACTGTACTAAAAGGTTGCAGCACTAGTAAGGTTGGGAACCACTGATGTAACTGTCACGTTTATGTGTATTAACCAGCTATGTGTATAAACCATCGGGCATGGCTGTGTTTCAATAAATCGGTTTTTAAGTGTTCATCTCTGGATGTCCTTTCCTGGTGTAGACCACACATTTGTTTTTATACTTGGAGATTTTAAGTTTTGCAAGACAAATATATTGTAGAAGCCTTGTAGTACACGTTTCTGCTGGTACTGGAAGGACTTGAAAGGTAAATAAATAAATGCTCTCGTTTATTTATAAAGTTTTATTTATGACAAATACTTCATGATTTTATGGGGCAACTTTAGATACAAAGTTTTTTACTTCAATAATGTTTGAAGGACACTTGTTCAGAAGTTATCTAAACATACAGGAAGTTAGTTTGGCATACATTTACAGTTTTATGGAAACTGGCTGTCAGGTGTGCCAGTGAATGAAGGCCTAGTGTCTTACATGCCATTGTAAGCAGGCCCTCCTCCTCCTTCTGGGACCACCCAGTTAATATTTTGACTTGGGTCTTTGATATCACATGTTTTACAGTGCACACAGTTCTGAGCATTTATCTGTAATCGAAATCCATCACCTTGTTCCAAAGGAACAAATTCATAAACTCCTGTAAAAAAAATATATATGTATTTAGGTATGCAACAAAAGGCAAATAATGAAAAAGTGAGAGGAAATTAAAATCTTAGAACTATGGAAACTTTTGGGGTTTTCATGTTTACTCCCAGAGACTATCTGATCTTGGTGTATGTTGTGCTATTAATATAAACTAATCACACAAAAGAAGTACAGCAGTATTCTCTGGGTTATTTAACAAGTTAAAACAGATTGGCTCCAGTCCTCGCTTCTGACAGTTAACAGTGCACTATAACTTTTAAAAGTTAAGATAGGATCTTATTTACCTTCTAATCTCACTTGAGCAAACAGTAATTTTCATATACCTGAGTACTGTTTATTCTACCATATTCAGATCTCATTAATTTTGACTGAAAACTCTTAGCACTTAAGGGGTTCAGTACTTGCGATGAATTTGTTTAGTGTCAGTCATTGAACTCAGTGTGGTCATAATGTTTATACATGTACACATACACCATCATTTCAGAACAGCTTTTAAAAAGACCCCAAAACAGGTATTTGTTTTCTATAGTCCGTTTGTCTGAGGGTAGACATGAAAGCAGTTTGGAGATAAGTCATCCAAAGTAGAGAAGACCTCAGTAAAATCCCTACTATCAGGACATTCAAGAAAAGTTTCCTAAGAGTGCTGAGCATGGGCGTGGGGTGTGTGCGCGCGCGTGTGTGTGTGTGTGTGTGTGTGTGTGTGTGTGTGCGCGTGTGTGTGCGTTACTCACCTGCAGGGCAGAATCGCTGCTCAGGCCCATCGTATATTGACAGGTTTCTATTAACAGGTATGCTGTCATCCTTTAAGGTTAAATGTGCTGGCTGGTCATGTTCATGATTAGTACCACTCAAAGCCACAGAGGATAAGAGGTCAAAACTGATCTGTCCATCAGGTTTCGGATACTCAATGGGTGTACAATCCTTGGCTGGTTTGAGCTGATCAGAGTCTGAGCCTTAAGCAATTTTGGGGGAGATATTTAATAAAGTAACATAATTATCCAGGACTCACCTTTGGTTTTTGTTTGTTTGTTTTGTATTGGTGATTCAGGCCACTCATGCTAATAGTCTTTTTTACCACTGCACTTCATTCTCAGTCCTTCAATCAGACAGTCTTGTTATGCAGTCCAGACTGGCCTTGAAATTAACTGTCTTGTATTTACCTCTTCATGCCTGGTGTGTCTCAAAGTATCCCTCCCCCCCAAGCCCCCAATACCCAAACAGAACCATATTTATCATGTCTCTGACAAGCAAGTTTAAAATGTTAAGAGGGTGGAGATTAACTTAATGAGTGTTTGCTAGTGAGCAGCCATGTAGCCTGAGGTTCCTAACACTACCAAAAAGGGGGAAAAAAGACTATAACAAGGTTATACTCTATGAATAAGTGTATCCCACACATACATTTTTTCTATATGCAGTTACTTAAGATCTATATTAGCATTAAGTATATCTGAATTACCTTTATGTTTTAGAGTCCATGGCTCCATTCCTCTCAATATCCAGTAAAATATCCCAGTGTAAATCATCCCTCCATATACTCCCAGTATCCCGTGGCAAGATGGCCTTATATTTCGAACAGCGTGTAGCTCTTTCCATACCCAGGATTGCTTCAAATTGTCCTCATATTCAGTTACATGGAGTCCTTTTATGAAAATAAGAAGTATTAAGTGAGACATAGATGGTGAGGCTTAGTTTTAAAAACATGGTCATGTGGACAGACGCAGAATCACATAAATGCCATCTTTTAACGAGTGTGTGTGTGTGTGTGTGTGTGTGTGCTGGCACTGGGGCTTTATGCACAGTAGGCAAGAACACCTTAAGTTTTATACTGGAAGCATTAAAAAACTGGTTTGAAAAGGAAACCTAATCAAGTTTAGGCTTATTTATAAACGTGCTTTAAAAAGAGTCAAAGTGGCCGGGTGTGGCGGCGCACAACTTTAATCCCAGCACTCGGGAGGCAGAGGCAGGTGGATTTCTGAGTTCGAGGCCAGCCTGGTCTACAAAGTGAGTTCCAGGACAGCCAGGGCTATACAGAGAAACTCTGTCTCAAAAAACCAAAAAAAAAAAAAAAAAAAAAAGAGTCAAAGCTATCACTAAGCTTTTATTGTGAGTAGAATTGTGTCCCTGCAAGAATTGTCTTTTGAGGTCCCAATGGACTTACCCCTTGAACCTGACTATGATAGGAAGGTTACAGACATAATTGGGGTCTTGTAGAATAGGTCCCTAATCTATTAGACATGTCCACTTTACAAGAGACAGAATGACAAAGTTTGGAGCTGAGACAAAAGGATGGACCATCTAGAGACTGCCATATCCAGGGGTCCATCCCATAATTAGCCTCCAAATGATGACACCATTGCATACACTAGCAAGCGTTTGCTGAAAGAACCCTGATATAGCTGTCTCTTGTGAGAGTAGGCCGGGGCCTAGCAAACACATAAGTGAATAATACTCACAGTCAGCTATTGGATGGATCACAGGGCCCCCAATGGAGGAGCTAGAGAAAGTATTCAAGGAGCTAAAGAGATCTGCAACCCTATAGGTGGAACAACATTATGAACTAACCAGTACCCCGGAGCTCTGGACTCTAGCTGCATATGTATCAAAAGATGGCCTAGTCGGCCATCACTGGAAAGAGAGGCCCATTGGACTTGCAAACTTTATATGCCCCAGTACAGGGGAACGCCAGGGCCAAAAAGTGGGAATGGGTGGGTAGGGGAGTGGGGGGGAGGGTATGGGAGACTTTTGGGATAGCATTGGGAATGTAAATGAGAAAAATACATAATAAAAATTTAAAAAAAAGAGACAGAATGGAGGAAAGAATGCATAAATCAAGCTGAGATGGGTATGGGAAAAGAGGAATTTCTGAGAGCACGCTCCTTGATTTTGAACCTCCTGCTGCAGAACTTGTAAAGAAAAAACTTGTTTAAAGTTATGTAGTTTGTTAAGAGTGCAACTAAGCAATCCGTCTTTTGGGGGGTGGAGTGCATATGTTAGGGATTAGATCTAGGGCTTGATGAACACTGGGCAAGGGCTACGTCTAGTATGGTGCGTTTACTCTTTAAGGGAAACAGCTGAGTCTTAACTGACTTGCACAAACTACAAAGTGATTATACTCTTTAGTTAATGGTTTTCTGTTAAAAATTTCAAGGGATTTTATTCCTTTTTATACCACTTAATTCCAGGGTTATCTGGTACTATGTATACATAGTACAGCTACAATATGGCTATGGTTCCATAAGGAACAGTACTTGATGGAAAATGAAGAGAACATTCATTTCATGAAAAAGAGAACTACCTCTTGCATTTCATCTTGTCTATCCTGCCTTGTCTGGAGCATCTTTTACTGGTTTTTTTCCTCTTTTTTTTTTTTTTTTTAAAGATTTATTTATTACATGTAAGTACACTGTAGCTGTCTTCAGACACTCCAGAAGAGGGAGTCAGATCTTGTTGTAGATGGTTGTGAGCCACCATGTGGTTGCTGGGATTTGAACTCTGGACCTTTGGAAGAGCAGTCGGGTGCTCTTACCCACTGAGCCATCTCACCAGCCCGGTTTTTTTCCTCTTAAACAAGCCTCTGTGCTTCATCCTTAAGATACCTGAAGGCCTAACCAAGCTGCACTTACTGGTTTTTCAGTGCTTGGGACCAATCAAACCCAGAGTCTTGTTCATGCGAGGCAGTCTTTTAACCATTGAACCATACCACAAGTCCCCAAGCTGCAAGATATTTCTTTTTTTAATTATTATTGTATATATGTGAGCACACTGTCACTGTCTTCAGACACACCAGAAGAGGGCATCTGATCCCATTACAGATGGCTGTGAGCCACTATGTGGTTGCTGGGAATTGAACTCAGGACCTCTAGCAAAGCAGTCAATGCTCTTAACCGCTGAGCCATCTCTCTAGCCCTGCTAATTCTTCGTATAAGAACATTAGTTATCTGTAATTCTAAGGACTAGGTTTATATTCAAAATGTTTAAAACTGAAAATGAACAAGTCTTTGCTGGAATTTTTGTCCAGGTGCCAAGAGACAGTAGATAAATTAAGCCAAATCTATAGTGTGTCACGTGATGGCACATGGTAATAAACAGTTCAAAGTGGGCCGTGTGCATTCCAATTGGTGTGGTTTAGAGAGGCTACCTGAGAGTGCTGTCTGAACAGAGGCAAAGAGCATGAGGGAGAGCATGCACGGCATGTTCAGGAACTGTAGCCCAGTGGCTGCACTGCAGGACTGTGGAAATGAAGTCAACCGCTGAGGGTATGGCTTAATGGTAGAATCCTAGGTTCAATCCCCAGTACTGGCAAGGGAAAACAAACAAACAAACAAACAAACAAAACAAAACCCCCTAAAACCAACCAACCAACCAAATAATCCCTACCCTGGCAACCATAGCGCTGAGGTTCCATTGGCAACACTTTATGTGATTACAGTGTTTCTTGCAAGCTTTTTTTTTTTTAAAGGTCTATTTGAATATATATATATATATGCTCTATGTACACCTGCATGCCAGAAGAGGGCATCAGATCCCATTACAGATGGCTGTGAGCCACCATGTGGTTGCTGGGAATTGAACTCAGGACCTCTGGAAGAGCAGTCAGAGCTCTTAACCGCTGAACCACCTCTCCAGCCCCTCTTGCAAGCTTTTGAGAACAGTAAAAGCACTTGCCAAGTAAGCAGAACACCCCGCATAAATGTATGAACGTATAAGAACTGATTTCCAAGTCTGATACTGAACTAGAGATGACATGCGCAGTTAGGAACATTTAATATTCGTCCAGAAGGCCTGAGCCTGATTCCCAGCCATATTACGTGGCTCAAAACGGCCTCTAATTCCCAGCTCCAGGGCGGACTCTGCAGGAACCTGCACTCATGTGCATAGACCTACATACACAAGTAAACAATGACAGTTAAAAACTTTTTTGAAAGTTTTCTGACCTTTAAATGCGCACTATGGTTTATGCATGCCTAACATACATATTACATGTACTATAATGATAGTAAAAACAATAATAATAGTAAAAATAAATAGTAGCAAATATTAATAGTACAACAATAATAAACTAATAGTAAAATATGGTTAATATTCATACATAGTAATATATAGTATATAATATGTAAATATATACTATGCATACTTTTTTATATATAATATATAGGCAAATAATTCAAAAGTATACATAACAAATTATAAATATGTAACATACTATAAATAAAGAAAAATGAAATTCAAGAGAAAACTGGGTTTCAGAATAAGAAACTTGCTAGGGATCATTTTATAACTAATTGATTTAGAGATAGGGTCTCATTGTATAGTCTGGACTGGCATGGAACTCATAGGAATCTGCCCATCTCTCCTTTGATTCACAGTGTATGCCACCATGCCCAGTTAGATGGCCTCTTACTTTACTATGGTAATAGGTGGCTGGGGCTGGAGAGACGGCTCAGCGGTTAAGAGCACTGACTGCTCTTCCAAAGGTCCTGAGTTCAATTCCCAGCAACCACATGGTGGCTCACAACCATCTGTAATGGGACCCAATGACCTCTTCTGGTGTGCATGAAGACAGCTAATAAATCTTTAGAAAAGATTTCTGACTGTTAGTAATTCTTTCATATAGGAGTTTCTCACCTGTTGTCTTTGACTGGAGATTTTCACTAGTTAGTTGCTTAAAAATTGATTCTGCTGCCAAACTTCCACTTTTCATTGCCGTGTGGGTACCTTTGATCTTGGGGACATTCATGAAACCAGGACTACAACCAATTAGTAAGCCACCAGGAAAAGTGAGTTTTGGTATGGACTGAAAAGAGATTCAGAATAATACATTTGTCAGCTCAAATGAGGCAAAACAAACAAATACGCCAAACCTAAAGCTGTAGGGCAAAGGACAAATACAGGAGTGTGGCAAGGGAAGGGTGCAGCGGGACATGTAGGCTTAGGACTTTGGCCAGTTCTCTTTTTTTTTTCCCCTATCCCATGCCTGACCTCTATGGGACAGATTTATCAAAACAATATATTTAAAATAACATGCTTTTATTTATGTGTATCTGTCAGAGTTGACACATTTCCTAAGTTTGGGTGAAAATTATAACTTCTTTTACATTATTTTGGGAAATGATCCCATATCTTTATTTTAGTCTGATATGCAGCGGTGAAGAACATACTCCAGTGACATTAAGATGTCTAGGTGCTACTCTAAGCAAACTGAACTTTGAATTTCTGATAAAACAACCAATGTAATAAAGGTATCAGCACTCCAGTTAGCCAACAAAGGTATGTATATTGTCTAAGGAGCAGGGACAGAAGTAAGGACTGCAGGGGGCACATACTCCAGGGTTGGTCTTTGTTCATTCTCAGTTTTTCTTCTCTAGGGGCTTTCTAGATTCAGCCATAGACAGGCCTTTGATGAGAGGGTGATGGAGTGGCCACAGTTCCCACCAATGGTAGAATTCTAGAGCAAGAAGCAAAACCTGAGTGCAGGAGGAGTCAGGAAAAGATCATGCCTGGGCTGCTGAGGTAGCTCGGTGGGCAAAGCTTGCTGTTGGACTCGGTGACTCGAGCTCAAGCCTCAGAATCCACAGTGGATGGAGCAAACTCACTCCCATTAGCAGTCCTCTGACCTCATGCATGTACACGTGTGTACCTGCACACATCTGAATGACCTTGTTTATAATAATACCGGATTGACTTCCCTTAACTTTATGAATTATTGTTATAGTACCAGTGTCTTCAAAGCTGTATTTTAAAGCACCCTCCACGTTACTTTTCTAATAGATTAAAGAAAACCAAACACCAATTTCAAAATAGTTTGATAATCTAGACTATTAGAGGCAGAAGTGATCATGTTTTAAATATGATCCTGAAAGCAGAGAAGCCATCTTCTTCCAGGTCATCGATCTAATGTTTAGAGCTCTTCTCAGATTACCTTACCTGTCTAACTGATATTTTTCATAACAGTACTAATAGCTTTTAGATGGCCATTTAGTTCTTATTTCATCATTTAACATTACTCAAAAAAATTAGTCATCTTAAAATATTTGAGTGTATACTAACAGAATAACTAGTACAATCCTACCAGGCTACATGAAAAACTCAGTTGGGATAAATCATTTTTGAAAGATACATTTCCTTTTCAGTTTCCTGGTGTAAGTAAAGGAATAAAAGGAAATAGTGTGAATGACATTTTTTGTTTTCTAGTAAAAAAGTAAACAAAAGGCCCATGAATGTACCTCTAGAAATATACATATGTATTTTGGAGACAGGGTCTCACTTATGAATTCTTGTCTGGCTTCAAACTTAGGAAATCCACCTGCCTCAGCCAACCAAGTGCTGAGGTTAAAGGCATGCACCTCACACCTAATTAGATCAATATATTGGTTTTTTGTTTCCCTTTTATGTGTATGAGTGTTTTGCTGTGTAGCTGTGTACCATGTGTGGGCCTGGTGTCTGAGGAGGTCAGAAGCAAGTGTCAGATGCCCTGACCTGGAGTTGTGAACATTGTGAGCTGTCTTGTGGATGCTGAGTCCTCTGCAAGAACAAGTTCTCTTAACCACCAGGCTATCTCTCCTGCCTTCAATATAGTCTTGAAACTAAATTCATGGTATACTGTAATTACTACGTTGTGCATAATTGTATAAGTATTTTGTTAGACTCCTTAAATTTTTGTCCTATGAAATAAAAATTATGTTCTTAATTGGTTATTTAAGTTACAAAATAGCAATTGAGAGTGGGTGCTGGGAGCTACCTGCAAGCCGCCTTCATTGAGCGCTCGGGCTCCGTAGGCTATCCTCTTCCCGCCTTCCAGGGTTGGCTGGATGCTGGGATGATGCTTCCACCTCTGGAACTCTCGGAATGGACTCAGGTACGGATTCTGATAGTCGAGGCCAACCTTAAACCAAAACCAAGATTAAAGCAGAGATAAACTCTACACTGAGGGTAAGAAAGTAAGCAAAAGGGTAATAGGCATTTATAACTACGAAAACTTTAAAAATTAAGAAGACACCAAGAAACCATTGTGCTTTGGAAATCAAAGTCCAAATTAAGAAAAAAAAAGATTCTCAAACCTATTTGTAAACAAATATCCATAAATGGAGTTGTGATTACATTACTTATTTATTGATACCAACTCTACTAGTAAGATAATAATCCAGGCTGGGCAGTGGTGGCGCACACCTTTAATCCTAGGACTTGGGAGGCAGAGGCAGGTGGATCTCAGTTGAAAGTCAGCCTGGTCTACAGAGAGTTCCAGGATAGCCAAGGCTACACAGAACCCAGTTTTAAAAAAACAACAAAGAAACAACAAAAAGACTAATCTAAATTACAGTACTACTAGGGCAGAATTTAAGTGATGTAAATTGTATTCAGAAAAACAGTGGGAGGAAGTACAGCTTTTATAGCAGTATCAGTGCTGAAATTAATAGCTACACCTTTTTGCTTTTCATACGACTGAGTCACTAGGGTAACTACCACAGGGTGACACAGTAAAACCTGACTGATGGTGTTAAATTATGTACTGAGTGCATAAATTTAATAATGTAGCATGTAAAAGGATCATGACACTACACCTTGACATTGCTGTCAGCTATGAGATGTAGAAACTTGATAGTCTGCATTGTTCAAAATGTTTAAGATATTAATTTATTGCTATAGCAATGGAAGAGGTAATTGGTTTTTTTTTGTTTGTTTGTTTATTTGTTTGTTTTGAAATAGTAGGTTCAGACTGTGGGCCAATTTTATTTTTAGTAGTAGCGTGGCATAGTGGAAGTGGGCTCTAAAGTCAGCATCAGGCATGAATCCTGCCTCCAACATTATGGTAGTTTGAAAGAGAATGGCCCCCTAAGGTTCATATATTTGAAGGCTTTGTTCCCAGTTAGGTTGAACTGTTTGGGAAGGACTAGGAGGTGTGGCCTTGTTGGAAGAGGGTTGCAACTGGAGATGGGTTTAGTGATGTTAAGGGATTAGAACAGGCCTAGTCTCTCTGGCTTCAGACTAGGGTGCAAAGCTCTCAGCTACTGCTCTAGCACCATTGGTGATCATGCACTGTAAGGAAGCCCCCCATTTAAGTGCTTTCTTATATAAGAGTTGCTTTGGTCATGGTGTCTTTTCACAGCAACAGAACAGTAACTAAGACAAGGAGTTACTGTGGCATTTGGTTAGACTTATTTTAATTTGCTCACAATAAGGACATGCTTCATAGCACTGGATGGCTACAAAATTGACTGACCAATCTCCGCAAATCTTCTAGAACAGTGCCTAGAATGTAATCAATGGAGTAGTAGTATTACAGCTAAGTAAGTTGGTGAATATCTACAGTAGCCATAGAGATTTTACACACTGATAAGTGCAAATGTCAGCTTTCTAATGGAAAAGTATTCTCCAGGTTAAAAAAACCCTATTTTTCACACTGATCACTCTCTACCTCTAGTAAAATCTTTTGCAACGGGAGATAACTTACCACAAAGCCAACAGCTACTAGAGGTTCACCTTCATTTAAGTGGTAAAGGAAAGAGCCTCCATAAGTATGTCTGTCCAAGGGCCAACCAACAGTGTGATCTACTCTTCCAGGTTTCCACTTCTTTTCATCAATAATCCATAACTAAAACCAAAAAACAAAGTCCATGAGGTCTTACAGTATTAATTATATTAATATTATGTAACATGTAATACTGTGTAATATTAATTACATGAAAGCGCACATGAAAGCGCACAAAAATTATTTTGTACACTAAAAAGTATTATAATCAAATGATTGCCTGTTAAACCAACATAAAGAAGTGGGTCACAAAAGTTATGAACCCATTAGCACTTCAAATGAAGAACTTCTTTTGTGGGAGTACAAAAAAAAAATTATTGAAAATTTTCTGTAGTACTGGCTACGTAAGCGCGCTCACTGTTGCAGGCATGGGGAAATCAATGGAGTAGCACAATTCAGATCTGTCAGTTTACCTCTCTTACTTCAGCCATCTCACAATGGGATCGTTGTTCACTGCAAGCTTTTTTTTTTTTTTTAATATTTTTATTAGGTATTTTCTTCATTACATTTCCAATGCTATCCCAAAAGTCCCCCATACCCTCCCCCCCACAATGCAAGCTTTTATTCACAAAATATTGAATTGTTTATTTATTTATTTATTTTTGCAATGCTGGAGATTGAAATCAGACCCTCATACATTTTAGGCAGCACTCTATGACATCCCAAGCCCTTTAAAATACATACATACATACATACATACATACATACATACATACATATATGCATGCATACATACATACATACATACATACATATGCTGGTCATGGTAGTGCAAAGATTTCTTAAAATGGTAGGCAGGAAGATTTCTTAAAATGCTTAAATTAGCTTGGGATGTAGCTCAAGTAGAATGTTTGCCTAACATATTCAAGGTCCTGAGTTTAATCCCTAGCACTGCAAACAAAGTTTAAAGGGTTAATAGAGTATAGAATAAATTAAGAAAATATACATTTAACTTTACTAAATTTTAGATCAATATACAGTGTCTATTTCCTGAAATATTTTCACATAATTTTGAATAAATAATTCTTTTTAAGATGTGGCCATTCTAAAAGCAACACATGAGACAGCCATAGAAGGGCAGGTTATGAAAAATATTAAGGTTCAAATATTTTCAAGTTTACAAGTTACTGTAGATGTAATTTTGGCAATCATTTGACCTGTTTAGTTTTAGTTATAAGGAACAGCTTAGATTAATGAAAAAAAAATGAAGTGTAAAATTAAATCAGCATTATAAACTACATGATAGTACAAATTAAATCCCATCATTTAAGATTAAAATTGTACAAGCAAACCAGGATACCTCCTTCAAACCAATTCCGTAAGTCTGTGCATCACAGCTGGCCCTCAGATCAAATTTCTTATAAAGCTGCTTGGCTAGGTGTCCATGGCAACCCTCTGCAAAGACTGTGACTTTGGCATGCAGTTCCAGTCCTCTCTCAAATGTTGTCTGAAGAGCAAAAACATGTTAAAAAACAACAATATTTGATAAACTAAACAATAATTTAGGTACACAAGACATGGTAGACCTATGTACTGGAAGGAAACTATCGGGACTGTCTATTATAAGTAGAATCTACATTTCCATCTCCGTACATTCCTGACTTTGCTTTTTCCATCAGAAGCAAAGGCCGTCCTCTTACTTATGAGTCATGAAAAGAAAATATGAATTAGATACCATAGAGAACCTAGTTACATCTTATCTCTGCCTCCTGAGTGCTGGGATCAAAGGCGTGCGCCATCACGCCCAGCTGTAATTTTTAAATGTGAGTGCTGTCTGCATGTACACATGCATGCCAGAAGAGGGTTTCAGATCAGCTGGGAATTGAACTCAGGACCTCTGGAAGAACAAGGCACCACTGCTCTTAACCGCTACGCCATCTCACCAGCCTAGTTACATTCATCCATTTAAGCATAGGTAGACTGCACTCAACATGTTATACTTGTGTTGAGCTCAAACTTGCCTCCGTTTTTTTTTTTTTTTTTTTTAAGCAACTGTAAAAAACAGTACTATTCTTAATTATATTCTAAAGCCCACATATTGTGCGGCTTATAGGAAGACCTAAACATTGAGCTTGAGTTGGTTCTTTTTGTTGAGAAAGGATCTTGTATGTAGGTAGCTTAGGCTGGTCTCGAACCTCAGCCTCAGCCTCTCATGTACTGGGACTGCAGATGGGCAGTGTGCCCTGCTAGCTCTTGTTCAGCACATAACTATTAAAAGGTATACCTTTGGTGCACCATCCTTTTGTATGCCTACATCATTAGTGGCGATTCCTTTTACACTACCATCTTCATGATAAAGGACCTAAAAATGATAAAAGTAAATTTATTATTATCTCAGATTCATATTAACTTTGACATATTTGAAATGATGATGATTACAGTTTATTTGTGAAGCAAGAAGGGGCCGGGGGAAGTAAAAAGCATAATCCTGAAGTTGAGAAATTGTACTATTCTGACATTCTCATTTGTTTCCTCTAGAGGAAAATGCACTCTGGAATCACATGAGGCTGTAAGAAGGCTAGAGGGTGGAGACTGACCCAAGGGTAGTAGCAATGGAGAAGCGGGTACAAAAGGAACTGAGGTCTGGCTCGGAGCACTAAACCACACAATAAAGCCTGATAACTGTTGGGGATTGGTTCTAATGCTTTCAATTATGCTGGGAAAATTAGGAATCTGCGTGCCCAATTGGTTTTTGATCAATCAATAAAGAGCCAACAGCCAATGGCTGGGCAGGTAGACTGAGGTGGGACCTTTGGATTTTCGAGGGCTAGGAACTGGGAGAGAAGGAGGAGGAGAGAATCACCAGGACTCAGGGTGTGGGAGAAGGATGGGACGTAAGAGCTGCAAGAGAAAGTCAACCAGTCATGTATGGATTTGGGTAGGTGGCCTCCCTGATTTGGTCTGTGGTAACAGGGCAAGGTTTAGGAGTCTCAGCAGTACTGGAGGGGAGCGTTTGCTAGCAGGAGATGGTTTAGGAGTGCCGTGCCTTTGAGCATTTAAAAAATTAACTGGTGCCCCTGTGTGTGTGTGTGTGTGTGTGTGTGTGTGTGTGTGTGTGTGTGTGTGTGTGTGTCTGTGTCTGTGTCTGTGTCTGTGTCTTTCATTTGAGAACTCAAAGAGCTCTTGGGTGGGTAGCTGGGAGTGTGACCCTCTGGGAGCCAAAGTGGTGTAACTAACTACTGCTACACCTAACAACAATCAGGAAAGAAGCAACTAAAAGAGAAACCGTGTTAGTGACAATTAGTATATACACACAAAAGGAGATACCAGGTACTTAATAAGTTGCCTACCTGAGAGTCTGACTGGAGTCCTATCAAGAATGTTTAACAAAGAAGCAATGCAAAATCTCACACTGAGGTCTAAAAACCCAAATGCACAGGTATGGGTGGGAAACAGAAATTTTTAGCAACAAGAACCTATATCTTTTACTTGGCTGTGGTTTATAAAAAAACTGAATTTTCTCTGACACAAGGATAAAAGAATTTCTTCTTATCCCTCTCTCTTCTTTCATTATTTCTTCTAGTCAAATTTCTTCAAAATTTTTTATGTGTATGTTTTTTTTTTTTATGTCTATATTTTATGTTTTGCCTGAATGTGCATGCTGTGGCTTCAGAGGCCAGAAGAGGGTGGTAGATCTCCTGGACACGTGTGTGTGCTGGCATGTAGGCGCTGGGAACTACACCTGATCCTCTGGAGAAGCAGCCAGAGCTTTTACATGCTCAATCCTTCCAGCCCTGTCCTTTCTGTGACAGAGTCAGGGTCTCATTATATAGGCCTGGATAGCCTCATGTAGACCAGGCTGGTCTCAAATTCATAGTGATTTGCCTGTCTCTGCCTCATAAGTGCTGGGATTAAAGGTATATCATCATGCCCAGGTGCCTGGTTATTTAAAAGGATATTTCTTTCTTTGCCTGTTAAAATAGTGGTATTTTTGATTTATTGCTCATTGACTATTAAATTGATTCAAACAATTTCTTTACAAGTTATGAAGATTCTTTTGTATTTTTAAATTTAGTTTCTCAGGGTCAACAGTTTGAAATGGTTGCCAAAAACTATTGTTTTGTGGGAACTAACAAAAGACATTTTTAGAATGAAGAATAATCTACATAAAGCTTGAACTTGTTTATTCTTCATGGTACTATTCTTAAAAGGGGAAAGGAATGTGTTCAGTGGAGGGCAACAATATTGAGAGCAATCAAATTACAGAGCATGGTGGTTGAAAGAAGTGAGACTATTAGCCTGGGAAACAAAGCCCTGGTGAGTAAAGGTGGGAAAGAGTGAGAAAGAGGAGTGCCCGTGGAAGAGCGCACAGCCTTGTTCTGCAAAGCACACACAGCAGATGATTTCCACTGAATACATGAAAAGATGACCATGAGTCCACACAGAGAGTTCATATCCCCATGGTGCTCACTCACATGACAGGGGCAACAGAAGAAATTCAGTTCCTCTTTGGATTAGCATTTTTAGTATTTTCCCCAATCCTGCAATTCTAAATTCCCAAGAATTTTCTAAACAATTTACCTCTGTAAACTTATTGGTTGACTTTTGTAAGAAAAAGAGATTGTTTCCTATAAATGTTAAAACAAACAAAACAGATCTATACAGACCTCAGCAGCAGCATACCCAGGATACACTTCGACTCCAAGAGCCTCTGCCTGTTCTCCCATCCAGCTCACCAGATGTCCTAGGCGTACGATGTAATTGCCATGATTGTTCATCGGAAGACCTGCAATTATTTATGTAATTTAAGATCTGACATTATATTGCTATGGCACTTCGACAATCTAATATAGTTAATTTTAAAAAAAATCTAATCAGTGTGTACTGCTGCATAAAAACACACATTATCTTCTTGGCTTTAATGACATTATTTGGTGAAAGTTCTAGTTTATTAGAGTAAAATCAATATTAAAGCCTGAAATTAAAAATTCCTGGCTGGCTTTCAAGGCTCTTTTAGACTAGAAGACAAAAGAACTGCATTCTAGTCTGGCTTTCTCCTTAGCGAGCTGTATCTCTGGGCAAGCCCTTCACATTCCTGGGCTTCTGTTTTCTCATCTGAAGAGGAAAGTTCTTCCTCACTGAAACGCAGCTCCTTCCGGCTGTGCAAGCCCATGATTTTATGACTCTGCCATACTCTACCTGGAAGAATTGGCACAGGAATTCTGTGTTTCTCTGTTAAAATGGCAAACCTGTCTTCTGTTACAGGAGTATTAAGTGGAGCCTAGGAACAAAGGAGAACAGAAAGATGTTTCAGTTGTATTTGTAGGGTAAATATGCATTTTTAAAACCCTCTTAAATTTAAAGAGAGAAGGGAAAAGGAACTCCACTCCTTTTCACTTTTCTTTCAGCCTTCCTTTGAAAACCTTGTAACTAAAATTGTTTTTATGTCTGTTGGGAACAGATAGAAATCTTTTTCTCTTAAACACGTGTAAGGGTGTTTGCCTGTATGTACAGCTGTGTACCGGTTATGTGCCTGGTGCCCACAGAGGCCAGAGAGGACTTTGGAGTTAGAGACAGTTTTCAGCCGCCATATGGGTGCTGGGAAGTGAACTGTGGTCCTCTGGTAAAGTAACTAGTGTTCTTACCCACTCCTAAGATGGAAATCTTAAAAGCTAACCCTCAGCTCTTTTCCAGATGCCTCCTGAAACATGTTTGAACTGTGTACATCATGTTTCCCTGTCTCTGTGGGCCTAGGTGTCTGCTCCAAATTAAAATTCCCTGCCTTGTTGGAAGAAAAAAAGCTTAGAAAAGGGATAAAGGCTAGCAGCATGCATTTAGAGCTGACCGCTGTGTTGGGAAGGAGTGCACTAAGGAAACTTTCAGATTATAGTTTATTCCACAAAAAATGAGTGTAAACATTTATATACTTATTTGACCTTTATTAAGGGTATTCACAAATATTCTAATTTTGGATATAGGACAAATATAACTCATCCTACAAGAGAAACAGTTGAAAGTAAGATTTTAACCAATTTCATGTTAATTTTGAAAGCAATGAGACCTAACATTGAGTCTTCCGTATGTCGTACTCGTAGCCTTTTCTGCTGAGATTAGAGGAAACCACATTATTTCTTTAGAAAACTGATTTCAGGCACCAGAGAATTGGCTCAGTGGTTAAGAGTGCTAGCTTTTATGGAAGATCTGATTTCAATTCCTAGCACCCACAACCATCTGTAATTCAAGTTCCAAGGAGATGCAATGCCCTCTTCCTAAGCTCTGTGGGTATCAGGCATAGTCATGATGTAGGCAAACACTCATACATAGAAAATAAGATCTAAAATAAATTTTAAAATGAAAGAAGGTTAGACTTTCCTCTTTGGTTTTTGATACTGCATTATCCCAGAAAAGTCTACATAATACTTTACTAGGCATAGATTTAAAACAACAAAGTGTTATATTTTATTAGGTAAATTCAGTATATAAATGTGACTTATAGGTAGCATTATATAAAAATAGGAGATATGGACTGGAGAGATGGCTCAGAGGTTAAAAGCACTGGTTGCTCTTCCATATGACCTGGGTTTGATTCTCAGAATCCACATGGTGGTTCTTAACTGTCTGTAACTCTAGTTCCTAGGGCCCTCTTCTGACCTTCAAAGGCACCAGGTATACAAGCGGAGCACAACCATATATGTAGGAAAAACTCTCATATACATAAGATAATAAAATAAGTAAATACATAAACAACTTGGGGGGGGGGGGGAGCTGGAGATATGACTCAGCAATTAAGAGCACTGACTGCTCTTCCAGAGGTCCTGAGTTCAATTCCCAGCAACTACATGGTGGCTCACAACCACCTATAGTAGGATCTGATGCACTCTTTTGGTGTGTGTCTGAAGATAGCGACAGTGTACTCATATACAGAAAAATAAGTAAGTGATATTAAAAAATTAAAATATATGAGTTACTATGTGTGATGGTTGGTATGTGTTTGGCCCAGGGAGTGGCACTATTATTAGGTGTGGCCCTGTTGGAGTAGGTGTGTTACTGTGGGTGTGGGCTTTAAGACCCTTAGCCCAACTGCCTGGAAGTCAGTTTTCCACTAGCAGCCTTCAGATGAAGATGTAGAACTCTCAGCTCTGCCTGCACCATGCCTGCCTAGATGCTGCCATGCTCCCACCTTATTGATAATGAACTGAACCTCTGAACCTGTAAGCCAGCCCCAAATATATGTTGTCCCTTAAAAGACTTGTGTTGGTTATGATGTCTGTTCACAGCAGTAAAACCCTAACTAAGACAGAAATTGGTACCAGCATAGTGGGGTATTCCTGTGACAACCTAACCATGTTTTGGGGAGCACTGTGGAAGGACTTTGGAACTTTGGACTAGAAGAGCCATTGGGTGTTAAGAGCTCTGTGGGATGTTCTGTAGGAGCTTGGGAGATAATGTTGAGAACAGTGCAGATGATGGAGGCCTGGCTTGTGAAATTTTAGAGGGAAGATTAAAGACTCTTATCAGGGCCATTGCTGTTTTGATTGTGAAGATTCTGTAGTTCTGGTTAGCTGGGGCTGAAGAATCAGCTGTGATTAACAAGTACTAGAACCACTAGAGTGAAGCCTTTGCATTACTGGGACTACTGATGCTGGTTAGCTGGAGCTAAGAAATTAGCGGTGATTAAGAAGAGACCAGCATCATTGAGGTGACATCTTCTGGCAAGTGTTTTCTGAGAGCACAGAGAAGCTGTGTTCCAGAGATAGCCAAGGTTGTACCTCGTGCTGTGGCTGGACTTGGTAACGTGTTAAAAAGTCACCCAGGTGGTACTGGTTTTGAAGGCATGAAGGGGTCATGCAGAGCAGCTGAGGCTCTGCACTGTGAGAGGCCATAGAA
Organism: Mus musculus; assembly: GCF_000001635.26. Lineage (NCBI taxonomy): Eukaryota > Metazoa > Chordata > Mammalia > Rodentia > Muridae > Mus > Mus musculus. Next base: position 79,621,527 of record NC_000069.6, read on the forward strand.
GGCCATTGGTGAAGGTGCAGCCTCAATTGCAACTGATGGCCCAGGACTGAAGGGGTCATGCAAAGGAGTTGAGGCTTGACACCATGAAGAGAGCCTATGAGAGGCTATTGGTGGACTGTAGTTACAGTGTAAGACAGCAGTGTTTTGGAGATGCCAGTACCATGAGATGGCCACCAAGAACAGCAGCAGCAGTGAAGTGCAGGCAACTGGAGCCTAGAAGACAAGGTGTGTGCTACAAAAGGCAGGGCTGAAGAAGTGACCCAAGCCCTGGGAGGAGCCCAGAAGATCATGAGTGGATCCCAGACACTGGAAAGTTAGAGTTTGATTTTGCTTTGACTGTGACTTGTACCCTGATATTTTTCCCTCTTGAAGAAGAAAGTATTTTAGTGGAGCCCACAGTTAAGAGACTCTAAATTGTAAAAAGACTTTGGATTTTAAGAGATTGGATATTTTAAAGGGAATGAAATTTTACTATGTAAGAATTTGTACTTCCTTTTGTTCTAGAGCTTTTAGGTGTGCTGTTAAGCTGCTAGTGTATACTCTCTCTAGTTTCTAGTCGGCCATCATTGGGAAGAGAGGCCCCGTGGTCTTGCAAACTTTATATGCCCCAGTACAGGGGAACAACAGGGCCGAGAAGTGGGAGTCGGTGGGTAGGGGAGCAGGGGAGGGATGGTATAGGGGACTTTCGGGATACCATTTGAAATGTAAATGAAGAAAATACCTAATAAAAATTGGAAAAAAAATTTGTAAAGACCGTGGGACTTTTAAAGTTATTTAGATCTTGGGGATGAGTAAGAAAGTAAGGGTGAGGCTTTAATAGTGATGTGTTTGTGTGTCAAGTTGACAAGGGGGTCAAGTTATAATTCTGCTACTTCTTGTTTTAGATTGGGTCTTGCTATGTAGCCAGGCTGCCTTGAGTCCTTCAACCTTCTGCCTCTGCTTCCTCCACTGTAGGAGTAAAGAGCATACAAATATATTTAGCTTCCTGGCTATTGTTCATTTGTGTGTGGTGCTAGAAACTGAACCCAGGTCTTGCTGCACATGTTATACCACTTAAGCCTCAGGCTCCTTTTAAGTTAAAAAAAACCCTTAAGTATATATATTTAATACCTAACAATTGAGATTTCCATGACAAGGGTTTCCTTTACTTTACTAATGTGAAAGTAGAAACAGCACAGAGCAGACCTCGTGTAAGAACCAGCTTGCCCTACCCCTTTCTCCTTCCAGTCTGGGAAGAGCTCTTTGAAGGCAGCTGGATCAAGACAAGCCCCTGAGAGCGTGTGTGCTCCGATCTGAGCAGCTTTCTCCACCAGACACACACGGATGTCCTTCCCCTGTTCAGCAGCCAGCTGCTTTAGCCGAATAGCTGCAGAGAGTCCTGCTGGGCCGGCACCAACTATGACCACATCTGCTTCTTCTGCAAACCTCTCCATATTCACTCCTGGGAGGAAAACATGTTAAAGATCAGTTGTGGGATTGATATGACCATGTAAGTCATACGCTGGTTTAGGATACTTTAAGATGTACTTTCGTGTGCTCACTATGCTTCAGAGTATAATTTATAGATATTCTCTCTGGGCTATGGATAATAATTATAGTAAGTCTATACATTGATGAGTTTTAGGTTCTCTTAGGTTCTATTTCAGTATGTATCTTATTTTGGTTCCTATGAACAGACTTTTGGCTTTGATATCCATTATTATAAATTTAGAAGGCATGGTGGTACACCCTTATAATCACAACAATTGGGCAGTAAGAGCAGGAGAATCAGGAATTCAAGGTCATCCTGTTATATTCAGGAGTTCAAGGTCAGGCCATTACATGAAGTCCTGTTCTAAAAGAAACAAATGAACAACCACAAAAGTTTTACTTAAGCAGCAATATGTAACACACTTGATAAAACTGTGATATACTGGATGCTTTTAAATTGTCATGAAAAACAAAATATTAAGACCAACAGGGTAATATAAAGTATCTAGGAAAGTCTCAAGAGTTTATGAAAATTGTCGCCTACCTTCCCATCTTTTGTCTTTCTCCCGGGGATGAACAGTGTAGTGAGTGGTAATCTGAGGTACAGCAGAGGTTGAAGAACATCTTGGAGCACACAGAGGTAGGCACTTCTTAATTTTTAAGGCATGAAACCAGTGATACGCTGCATAAAAATGAAAAGTATCTTTTTAAGAATTAGTTTCCATCTGTTGTAGACTGAAAAATCTCTAAGCTGAATGAGTTTCTCTGTGTAGCCCAGGCTGTCCTGGAACTCAATCTGTAAACCAGGCTGGCCTCGAACTCAGAAATCCACCTGCCTCTGCCTTCCAAGTGCTGGGATTAAAGGCAAGTGCTACCACTGCCCAGCTCTGAATGAATATTCTTAATAATTAACACAAATCAAAATGGAAAATTATTTTTCTTATGAGTGATACAGCTAACTTTTGCTCATGAAGCAAAATTTCAACTCTTTTAAATCATTTATTTTATTTTTATTTTATGCATTCATGTTTTGCCTGCACACAAGTCTGTGTGAGGGGGTTGGATCCCTATACTTAGAGTAACAGACAGTTGTGAGCTGACATGTGGGTGCTGGGAATTGAACCTGGATCCTCTGGAAGAGCATCAGGTGCTCTTGACTGCTGAGCCATCTCTCCAGCCCCATAATGTGTTTTTTGTTGTTTTTTTTTTTGTTGTTGTTTTATTTAAGATTTATTTATTTTATATATGTAAATACACTGTTGCTGCCTTCAGACACACAAGGAGAGGGCATAGAATCCCATTATAGATGGTTGTGAGCCACCATGTGGTTGCTGGAAATTGAACTCAGGACCTCTGGAAGAGCAGTCTTAACCGATAATGCACCTCTTCATCTAAAATTTACAATCTTAAAACAAGTGAGAGACAGTGTAATAAAATGAATGGCTGATAGTATAATAAAAATAGATGCAGGGGGATAGTTACTCATTAAATGGCATAAAAATAGAAAAAAATATGTTTTTTTGTTGTTGTTACTTTTGTTTTGCTTTCTCAAAAAAAAAATGAGCAAAGGATGTATACATTGCTCTTTATGTCAAATGAATTCCACTCAATCCATTTTTTTTAATTGTTTGAGACATGGTCTCATATAGCCCAGGCTGGCTTGGAACTTGTTAAATAGATGAAGCTGGGTTTGAACTACAGAAATCCACCTGCCTCTGCCTCTGTCTCCCAAAGGCTAAAATTAAAGGTGTTCACCACTATATCAAGCTTAATCACAATTTTTTTTATAGAAAAACTTATAATACTAAAGACTGTGATTATATATTCACATATTTTTTGATTCTTTCCCTACTGAGTGTGGACTGGACCTTTCTAGTTTCTAATAAGTGGAATATTAAAAGAAAAAAAACTAACTTTACAGTAAAAATATTATAGTTATAATTTGAATTAAGTGAATCAAATGGTATTTGAATCAAATACCATTTAAATATGACCAGCATTACAGTGATATCACATGCTATTGATATGATATGAGAAAGATTCATTACCTTTGTGGCACACACCCTCAAAATCCTTACACCTCAGTCTAATCAGGAAATCATGAGAAACCACCAAGTAAATTTAGACTGAGAGGCATTCAATAAAATGCTTATATCAAAATCACAAATGACAAGAAGCAGAGGAAGTGTCCCATGAAAATAGATGGAGGCTAACTAAAAGCTACATGGACTAGATCCTGAACCAGAAAATGGGAACCTGAATAGTTTTGTAGTATAATAACATTTCATCAATGTTAGTTTTTTGTTTTTGTTTTTTGAGACAGGGTTTTTCTGTGTAGTCCTGGCTGTCCTGGAACTCACTCTGTAGACCAGGCTGGCCTCAAACTCAGAAATCTGCCTGCCTCTGCCTCCCAAGTGCTGGGATTAAAGGTGTGTGCTGGGCTGGTGAGATGGCTCAGTGGGTAAGAGCACCCGACTGCTCTTCCGAAGGTCCAGAGTTCAAATCCCAGCAACCACATGGTGGCTCACAACCATCCGTAATGAGATCTGACTCCCTCTTCTGGAGTGTGTGAAGACAACTACAGTGTATTTACATAAAATAATAAATAAATCTTTAAAAAAAAAAAAGGTGTGCGCCACCACCGTCCAGCCAATGTTAGTTTCTTAGTCTCCATATTCACCATGATTATATATGATGTTAAGTTTGAGAAGGACACATGGGAACTCTATTTTCTCTGCAACTCATCTGAAAGCCTAAAGCAAGTACAAAATAAAAAGTTAAATAAAAAATACAGTGATAGGCAGATCGAAGACTGAAATACAAGAGCTACAGCTATTCAGATGGGCATGGTGATGTCTTTAATCCCAGTACTTAGAGGCAGAGCCAGGGGGATCTCTGTGACAATAAGGCCAGTCTAGACTACACAGGGAGTTCCAGCCCAGCTAGGGCTACACTGAGACTCCGTTTCAAAAACAAAAACAATTATGTGCTTCTTAACAGGATCAGAACCTTCCTAGTAACGATTTCAATGGCTATGTACATAGAAGCCTGTGAAACTGTTTAATTTCCGTCACAATAGTGAGGTCTTTTCTAACTTGGACTATGTCTTATAAAGCATCTACAAGTGAGGAAACTTTTGTAAATGGACTGTAAAAAGTAGTAAAGACAAGGAATTTCATTTTGACTATATAATTTACACTTTCCTGGACAGGATGAATGGTTAAGAATTTTCCATTTTAATACTATGTCTTGGATGGGGTGTGGCTCAGTTGGTAGAGTGCTTGCCTAGTTGGATCCCCAGTACATCATAAGCCATGTGGTAATGCACAGTGGGGAGATCAGAAATTCAAGGTTATCTCCAGCCACACGACAATCAGATTATAGCCAACCTGTGCTATATGAGAACCTGTTCCAAACAAAATATCCCTCATAACTTTCTGAGATGTGAAATAACGATAAGCCCTATTTACATCAGACAAATAGGAATTCAGATAGTTTCTTCTAATACTTGTCAAATTCTGAGAACAGTAATTGATCTGAAATTATCTCTGAAATCATGGAACCTGAGGCCATGGTAAATTTTTTCTTAATTAAATAGAAAGAAGAAGGCCGGGTGTGGTGGCGCATGCCTTTAATCCCAGCACTTGGGAGGCAGGGGCAGGCGGATTTCTGAGTTCGCGGCCAGTCTGGTCTACAGAGTGAATTCCAGGTCAGCCAGGGCTACACAGAGAAACCCTGTCTCAAAAACCAAAAAAACCAAAAACCAAACCAAACCAAAACAAAAGAAAAACAAAAGAAAAAAAAAGAAGACGAAATATTTTTAACAAATTATTCTTATATAAACTAATTTTATTTTTACCACCAATTACATGGTTAATATTTTTAAATATTTTAACAAAATAGTTTCTCAAGTGATACCTGGCATCAAGACAATAAATTTGAATGAAGTGGGGAAAAAAAAAACATTTGGAGTAGAAGTCTAATGTCTTGTAAATACTATACATTTCTTTTGATAATTTTAAAGAGGTAGGGAAACAAATCTTCCCTAGCTTGTTTTGCACATTAAAAAGTATTATATTGCTGGGCAGTAGTGGTGCAGGCCTTTAATCCCAGCACAGGCAGAGGCAGGTGGATGGAGCTCTGTGAGGTTGAGGCCAGCCTGGTCTACAGAGCCAGTTCCTGGGCAGCCAGGACCACACAGAGGAACTCTGCCTTGAAAAAAAATCAATCTATCAGTCGATGATATTGAAATACTTTATTAAGTCCAAGATTAAATCTTTTTTTTTTTACCCTAATTCACGGGGGAAAGATATTTATAAGTACTTATAGGCAAATTTGGTTGAGTTCAAACATACTATCATCATTTAAAAGGTATTTATTATACCCTGTAGTTTACCATATACAAGTTATCATTTACTTCTGAAAATTCATTCTATTATTTGTACAGCTACTAATTTGCTCGAGAACAGTTGGAACCGTGGCCTCTGATTCCCACCAGAGAATTTTAAAAAGGTATAACGTTTATTCCTTTGCTTAAACGAGCATGGTATCTCTCATGACCCATCTGAACATTTAGGCATAAAGACAGAGTTCCAGTAGAAAGCAAAGTCAGAGTCACTGAACACCGGATCAGCCATACACGACATACTTAGCACATTTAGTTGTCACCACTAGAGGTAACACTGAGTAATGAAAATGTAACAAATTAGCGTTTAAAGAAAAGTCACTGACTAGATCCAAGACTGCATCTAAATTAGACTGTAAACTGATGGCTCTCAAAGCATACCATCTTCTGTGGATAATAGATGCTTGGTTTGAATATACACCATATTGTTTAAACAAGTATACAAATACTTGTTTAAAAATCCCACAGCCAAATTAACTTCAGTAAAGATTTATATTAAGCCAGTTACAACAGAATTCAAGATCCTCTAAACTTCTGTTTGAACGAGGGGGTTGTTTTTAAGTAAAAACTTAAAACTATCCTGCAACTGCTTTAAGAAACACCCATAACAGAAACGCCTGGTGTTAACTCTGGATAATGCAGAAAAAATTCCGACTCCAGACATAATTGGTAATATATGAGTTAATACGATATGAGAGCTCAGACTTCAATTAAGATTAGACTATTATGGCTGCAAAGTCAGGTCAGAGCCAAGGCGAAAACCCACACAAGTTTTTCTTTCTTTCCCATTCCTAATAAGGCGGCAGATAATACCTGAGCCTTGAGGTAAAGATTAGGAGCGGCATTTGGGGGAACTCCACCGAGGGGGCAGTGTTGACAATTTTCTCTTCTCATGACCTTTAACCTAGATGATAATTCTGCCAACTGGGGCAACTCCAAGGTCGGTAAGGTAGGGTCGGCCACCAGGCGCTGACAGCATTGACCTTTGCCCTAGTTTAGCCTAAGACAATAGACAAGGAAAGAGATGCTGGCAGTACCCCGGGTGTGGCCCCAGTCTTGTTTTGTCCCAACTTATCCACCTTGCTCCTTCTGTCCCCACCAGGAGTTTCGTCTCACCAGGGCAGGACAGCTTGGTTAGTCGCACCAACATGTTCAAAGTGACCCGGAGACTTGACCAGATACAAAGGAGAGAGGCGTGGGTCTGCGGCTTGCCGAGGGTGCTGGACTTCTAGGCTACGAGGGGCGCCATCACCTGCCAAGAAGCCCCGACTGCTCAGCTTCTGTCAGCGTCTGGGCTCTGCCGACCGCCCTTGCTTCGCGGCGTACCCGCCCCTCTTCTGCTTTGCGCCGGCGCCACAGAGGACACGAAGGCCAGTAAGGTTTCCGGGTCACATACAAGCCAGGAAAAGGCAGAAGACTCCATCTCCCAGTCATCCTCAGCCAGGAACCTAGTGTGCAGAAGAGGCCGACAAGCTCTCGCGTGTGCGCATGCGCCCTAGAAGCATAGCGAGGCTGATTTGCTAGGCATTCTGGGAGTTGTAGTGTTTAGCTCCTGGAGCTGTGCGCAGGAGCCTGGTGACGCCTGGCTTGATATCTGATTGGCTGTCTGGAAAAAATGAGACGTACTTGGGGTCCAGGGCAGAGACAAACGAGAAGATGGGGCGGGACTCCGTGTGGGAGGAGGCGGAGCCTATGGGCTTTGGGCGCGAGCGGTCGAAAGGCAGTTGGTGAGGGTTCGGTTGCTTGATCCGGTCCAGTAGCCCCAGCTCACTCCCATGGCTGACTCTGAGGAGTTTCGGGCTTCTTCGCCGCCGCCGCCGCCTCCCTCATCTCCGTCGTCAGGCGCCTCTTCGTCGTCCCTCAGCATGCCAGTGAGTTTGGGCTGGCGGGATCCGAGCAGGAGTCCCGGTCCAACCGTGGACCCGCTGGAGCAAGTGGAGCTGCAGATCGGAGACGTGAGTGTCGCCGTTGCGGCTGAGAGCTGATTGCAGCTAGGGTGCTCCTGCCTGCGGTTCTTGGAGTTGAGGGCTAGCCTCGGCTCTCTCTTCCCGCATCTTTCTTTCCTTCTCCTTCTGCTAGCGGTCATCCGCAGCCCCGCTGCCAGGATCCTCTCTCCGCCTCCTCCCATCCCTCGGAGCACTTTGGGCGGTCATAGCTTGCCTCCTTGCCCATTGGTGCTTTCTAAGGGACTCGAGCTTGTGCTTCTAGTTGGCCACCAGCCCAGGGCCAGCTGGTGATGCTGTTGTGTGTCGCTTACTTGGCTCTGTGTTGGACTTGAGTGGACCAGGGCTAATCACAGCCGGCAGATGGATTTGATAGGACAGTTTAGAACAGAATCTTGCAATGCAAAAATTCTGTAAAGTTTTTGTTCAATCTCGAATTCCCAGAAATAACTTCCTGACCCCAACACGTATAACGCTGAGGGGTTGGAGGGTCACAGCGGCACTTTATTTATTTATTATTAGGTATTTTCCTCATTTACATTTCCAATGCTATCCCAAAAGTCCCCCATACCCTCTCCCACTCCCCTACCCACCCACTCCCACTTTTTGGCCCTGGCGTTCCCCTGTACTGAGGCATATAGAGTTTGCCAGTCCAATGGGCCGTTCTTTCCATTGAAGGCCGACTAGGCCATCTTTTGATACATATGCAGCTAGAGTCAAGAGCTCCGGGGTACTGGTTAGTTCATAATGTTGTTCCACCTATAGGGTTGCAGATCTCTTTAGCTCCTTGGGTACTTTCTCAAGCTCCTCCATTGGGGGCCCTGTGATCCATCCAATAGCTGACTGTGAGCATCCACTTATGTGTTTACAGTGGCACTTTATAAGGACTCTTTGAGAGGGAGAAAGGACTGAAGTATGTAGCAGACAATCTTCCTGGAGAGGGTTGTGGAATAACCACACAAAAGATTTGGAAACTAGAACTGGCTGACAGGTTTTTATTCTTTTGTCAAAAGAGATGGCTGAAGTATTAGTCCAGGTCCCTCCCCCCAAACAATACAGGTTACAAATAAATGTGAACAATAAATGCTGACATGATATAAAAAAAGTGTTATTTTATATTTTTTGGTGAAGAAAGCATTTGATTTAAAAGTGAGTTTTTCATAGCTGTGTGTGATTTTAGATGTTCTGTCAGCTCAGCTTAGAGTATAAGTTCTTTGATTTTATTATTTATTTACTTATTTATAGCTCAAAAATAAGTGTTCATGGGTGAAAATAGTGGAACAGGGCTTTTCTTACTTCGTTACCAGGCAAAGTGAGGAAGTCCTTTGGATGGCTCTGCCACTTTTAGTCAAGAGGTTTCCAGGTTGCCTTGGGGAAATATATGAGAGTTGGATGTGTTTTCTGTTAAAAATACTGACTTGTCATATTCAGTGAGTATTTTTATGGCAGGTATTCTTCCTTAAAGTTACGTTATGAAAAAATTTAGAGGCTCTGAGTGCAGCTTGGGTAGAGCTGTGTGCCTCCCCTGTTCTGAGACTTCGGCTTCAAGAAAGAACCAGTGTTTTTTTTTTTTTTTTTTTTTTTGAAAATTCATTTCTTTTAAAGAAAAACATGTGGGCATTTGATTGAAGGTTTTAAGCTATATTTAGACTATGAAGTTAGATGAGGATTTTTTTTTTTAAAAAGCGTGTGTGGGGTTCAGGGTGTAGCTCAGTGCTGGAGGTCCTGGGTACCAGTACCACAAACAAACCCGCTTGACTTTTCTTTCTTTCATTAAATTGTAGGCGGCGTTTTCATTAACTAAACTTCTGGAAGCCACGTCTGCGGTATCAGCTCAAGTGGAAGAACTTGCCCTGAAATGTACAGAAAATGCACGCTTCCTTAAGACGTGGCGCGACCTCCTGAAAGAAGGCTATGATTCCCTGAAACCCGACAACTGACTTGCCGATGTAGTCGCGTAAAGCCTTGCACAGGACCTATTTGCACGTAGAGCACATGGACGCGGCTGCCTGTCTCCAGGCATTTAGACTGAGAATGGGACTTTTCTTGGTATTCTCGACTTGGTGAAAGCAGAATACTGGGCTCTTTTATTTGCTTGTGTGTTTTCTCTGATATGGCAGTATTTTACCTTAGATGCTTTCTGCCCTCTAAGCTTTTGTCGACTCCTTTATGAGAGCTCATTCCATCCGTAAGTAATGTCGCAATAGTGCCTCCCTGCACCCAGGTCATCATTTGTTTTGTGAGAAGATGACAAGAATGCTTGAGTTGGGAGTTGAGCGCGGTGTGTCTCCTAAGGCGGGCGATGAGGATTTCGGGTGCGTGGTCCAGCTCCACAGGACACCTATTGGAAAACTGGCGGTGGCCCTTACTTACTTCCTTATCCCAGTGCCCACAGCCAGGTCACAACACTCACTGTCTGTGAATGAGACTCGATGAGTTAATTAAAGCTACTTTTGACTCCTGTCTTTTAGGATGAAGACTGTTTCTCTAAGAAAACTGTATGAATCTAAGCTTCATTGACTTGAAGGAAAAATTCTCTCTTTCATTCTCTCTATTTTAATGGGAAGCTGACATTTTTTTCTGTCTTGAAGCAGTCTTCCTGGGAAGCCCAGGCTCCTGTCTTAGGGGCCAGGACTACTGGTACGCAAGACAGTTTTGAATTTTGATGATGATCTTCAAATACATTTTTTTGCCGGGTGTTGGTGGCTCACACCTTTAATCCCAGCACTCGGGAGGCAGAGGCAGGCAGATTTCTGAGTTTGAGGCCAGCCTGGTCTACAGAGTGAGTTCCAGGACAGCCAGGGCTACACAGAGAAACCCTGTCTTGAACCCCCCCCCCCCAAAATATATATATTTTCTCATTCTACGAGTCCATTTTTAAAAAGCTTTTACTTCATAAAATGAAAACTTTTATAGAATAATACATGTTTTTCTATTTTTATAGTTAACTACTCCCATAGTTAATATTTCTCTTGTTGTTGGTGTTCTATATATGTTCAGTTGCTGTGTTTGAAATACCTTATCTAATTTATGGCTGTATGCTAGCTACTACTTAGTGGAGTTTTGCAAGTTATTTACAGAATTCTAATGTTGGTTTCCTGTCAGACGAGGATAGTTTAAGGCCCCACCTTATCTGTACTGTGTTTTCTGTCCATCTGTCCATCTGTCTTCAAGCCATGGACTACCTTGATGCACAAGACCTTGAAGTATTGATGTGATGTCTGTGTAGATATGTTGATGTGAATAGAACTCTATTCTGAAGTCTCACTGGGGAGCTATGATGGGGACAAATGGATGGACAAAGACTAGTTTCGACATAGTCATAGTTAGTGATTTTTTTTTTCTTTAAATTAAGCTCACACAACACATATAGTGTGATTTCTATACCAAAGGATGCTTATTTCTGTATAAGAGAAATACTTATATATTCTGAAAATGCAATTTAAAAATTTATAAAAATAAATATTACAAGTAAATTTCCGTTTCTTTAGACTCATTATTTAAAACTTTATGAGATAGTTCAACCATAGAGAAAAGGCCAATGATTTAAAGAATTCTTGTGTATTTCCATGCAGGGTTAATTAAGTTTATAGTTTTATTTTTCAGCTGTCCCCTCACCCTAAGTGTTAGACTCACTGGAACTTTCCATTGCTACCTCTTACACCCATCCCTTGTTTTCTCACCATAGCCACTCAGAAGTATTAATTTTTTTGTTAATTTTTGATTAAATGGTATTAAATAGTTGTTGATTTGTATCCCCTGCTACTTCAAACCCTGCTGAAGACTGAGCCCAGGGCCTTGTGTGTGCTAAGCAGGCACTCCCTGGGCCCTTAATTTGTGTTTTGAAATTTCCTATACTTACAGATATTTTGTTTTTGAGACACTGTCTTTTAATGTAGGCTAGACTGACCTGGAAGTTGTCACATAGCCAGAAATGGCTGACGTGTGACATGTGACTTCCCTACACAGAGACTGAATGATCACTGTCATATACCCGCTTTCTGCCTCTGTCGTGTATCTGATAAGCGTGCTGTGTAGTGGTGCAAGGACTCCCTTCCCTCCGAAACCTTTAAGAGCAGATGCTTTGCTTTGGCTGACGAGAATGAAGCTTCCCGCTTCAGACTCAGGCTGTACCATCCGCTGTGGCATTGCGTCTGCCTAAAGGAAAATCCAACATGGTGTCTGTCTGTCTTGAACCCTTTCTCTCTCCCTTTCCCAAATCTAATTGACTGGAAAAAAACTAGTTAACAAGTTATGTCTGATGTACCGGCTGTTTAAACAAGGCAAAGCCACCTTACTATGACAGCCATATCTCTTTGGAGTAAAAAATATGCAGAAAGAATATGAAACTCTTTATAAAGCTGAGTGCCTAAACCAACAAGTTTCTTCTTTTTATTGAAATTAAAACTGTTGAGATTATAACTATATACTGTAAAATCCACCCATCTAAAGTGTACAATCCACTGGCTTTTACTGTAATGTCTTAAGTCCCATTCTCACGTGCAATTTAAATTATGCAAACCCAGGAAGACGCGTTCCGTTTCACTGCTACCCCTACAAGAAGTTATCTCTACGTTACTGTCCATCTCTAAGAATCTACTTAATTCTTGCCACGCTATGTAAGTGAGGCCACTTAGCGTTTGTCCCTTGATCCCTGGCTTCCATTATGTCTTCATGCTATAGCATTGATCACGCCCTCATTTCTTTTAATGGCAGGAAATGGATATGTTCCACAGTTTGTTTTCCCATTCTTCAGTTGTTGATATTGGCTTTCCATATTCTGGCTCTTATAAAAAATACTGTAAGAAAAAATCTTGGTCCGGGACCCGCCGAACTTAGGAAATTAGTCTGAACAGGTGAGAGGGTGCGCCAGAGAACCTGACAGCCTCTGGAACAGGCAGAAGCACAGAGGGGCTGAGGCAGCACCCTGTGTGGGCCGGGGACAGCCGGCCACCTTCCGGACCGGAGGACAGGTGCCCGCCCGGCTGGGGAGGCGGCCTAAGCCACAGCAGCAGCGGTCGCCATCTTGGTCCGGGACCCGCCGAACTTAGGAAATTAGTCTGAACAGGTGAGAGGGTGCGCCAGAGAACCTGACAGCTTCTGGAACAGGCGGAAGCACAGAGGCGCTGAGGCAGCACCCTGCGTGGGCCGGGGACAGCCGGCCACCTTCCGGACCAGAGGACAGGTGCCCACCCGGCTGGGGAGGCGGCCTAAGCCACAGCAGCAGCGGTCGCCATCTTGGTCCGGGACCCGCCGAACTTAGGAAATTAGTCTGAACAGGTGAGAGGGCGCGCCAGAGAACCTGACAGCTTCTGGAACAGGCAGAAGCACAGAGGCGCTGAGGCAGCACCCTGTGTGGGCCGGGGACAGCCGGCCACCTTCCGGACCAGAGGACAGGTGCCCGCCCGGCTGGGGAGGCGACCTAAGCCACAGCAGCAGCGGTCGCCATCTTGGTCCCAGGACTCCAAGGAACTTAGGAATTTAGTCTGCTTAGGTGAGAGTCTGTACCACCTGGGAACTGCCAAAGCAACACAGTGTCTGAGAAAGGTCCTGTTTTGGGCCTTCTTCTTCGGCCAGGAGGAGGTCCAAATACAAGATATCTGCGCACCTTCCCTGTAAGAGAGCTTGCCAGCAGAGAGTGCTCTGAGCACTGAAACTCAGAGGAGAGAATCTGTCTCCCAGGTCTGCTGATAGACGGTAACAGAATCACCAGAAGAACAATCTCTAAACAGAGTCAACTATAACTACTAACTCCAGAGATTACCAGATGGCGAAAGGTAAACGGAGGAATCTTACTAACAGGAACCAAGACCACTCACCATCACCAGAACCCAGCACACCCACTTCGCCCAGTCCAGGGAACCCCAACACACCTGAGAACCTAGACCTAGATTTAAAAGCATATCTCATGATGATGGTAGAGGACATCAAGAAGGACTTTAATAAATCACTTAAAGAAATACAGGAGAACACTGCTAAAGAGTTACAAGTCCTTAAAGAAAAACAGGAAAACACAATCAAACAGGTAGAAGTCCTTACAGAAAAAGAGGAAAAAACATACAAACAGGTGATGGAAATGAACAAAACCATACTAGACCTAAAAAGGGAAGTAGACACAATAAAGAAAACTCAAAGCGAGGCAACACTAGAGATAGAAACCCTAGGAAAGAAATCTGGAACCATAGATTTGAGCATCAGCAACAGAATACAAGAGATGGAAGAGAGAATCTCAGGTGCAGAAGATTCCATAGAGAACATCGGCACAACAATCAAAGAAAATGGAAAATGCAAAAAGATCCTAACTCAAAATATCCAGGAAATCCAGGACACAATAAGAAGACCAAACGTACGGATAATAGGAGTGGATGAGAATGAAGATTTTCAACTCAAAGGTCCAGCAAACATCTTCAACAAAATTATTGAAGAAAACTTCCCAAATCTAAAGAATGAGATGCATATGAACATACAAGAAGCCTACAGAACTCCAAATAGACTGGACCAGAAAAGAAATTCCTCCCGACACATAATAATCAGAACATCAAATGCATTAAATAAAGATAGAATACTAAAAGCAGTAAGGGAAAAAGGTCAAGTAACATATAAAGGCAAGCCTATCAGAATTACACCAGATTTTTCACCAGAGACTATGAAAGCCAGAAGAGCCTGGACAGATGTTATACAGACACTAAGAGAACACAAACTGCAGCCCAGGCTACTATACCCAGCCAAACTCTCAATTATCATAGAGGGAGAAACCAAAGTATTCCACGACAAAACCAAATTCACGCATTATCTCTCCACGAATCCAGCCCTTCAAAGGATAATAACAGAAAAAAAACCAATACAAGAACGGGAACAACGCCCTAGAAAAAACAAGAAGGTAATCCCTCAACAAACCTAAAAGAAGACAGCCACAAGAACAGAATGCCACCTTTAACAACTAAAATAACAGGAAGCAACAATTACTTTTCCTTAATATCTCTTAACATCAATGGTCTCAACTCGCCAATAAAAAGACATAGACTAACAAACTGGCTACACAAACAAGACCCAACATTTTGCTGCTTACAGGAAACTCATCTCAGAGAAAAAGATAGACACTACCTCAGAATGAAAGGCTGGAAAACAATTTTCCAAGCAAATGGTATGAAGAAACAAGCAGGAGTAGCCATCCTAATATCTGATAAGATTGACTTCCAACCCAAAGTCATCAAAAAAGACAAGGAGGGACACTTCATTCTCATCAAAGGTAAAATCCTCCAAGAGGAACTCTCAATTCTGAATATCTATGCTCCAAATACAAGAGCAGCCACATTCACTAAAGAAACTTTAGTAAAGCTCAAAGCACACATTGCGCCTCACACAATAATAGTGGGAGACTTCAACACACCACTTTCACCAATGGACAGATCATGGAAACAGAAACTAAACAGGGACACACTGAAACTAACAGAAGTGATGAAACAAATGGATCTGACAGATATCTACAGAACATTTTTCCCTAAAACAAAAGGATATACCTTCTTCTCAGCACCTCATGGTACCTTCTCCAAAATTGACCACATAATAGGTCACAAATCAGGCCTCAACAGATTCAAAAATATTGAAATTGTCCCATGTATCCTATCAGATCACCATGCACTAAGGCTGATCTTCAATAACAAAATAAATAACAGAAAGCCAACATTCACATGGAAACTGAACAACACTCTTCTCAATGATACCTTGGTCAAGGAAGGAATAAAGAAAGAAATTAAAGACTTTTTAGAGTTTAATGAAAATGAAGCCACAACGTACCCAAACCTTTGGGACACAATGAAAGCATTTCTAAGAGGGAAACTCATAGCTATGAGTGCCTTCAAGAAAAAACGGGAGAGAGCACATACTAGCAGCTTGACAACACATCTAAAAGCCCTAGAAAAAAAGGAAGCAAATTCACCCAAGAGGAGTAGACGGCAGGAAATAATCAAACTCAGGGGTGAAATCAACCAAGTGGAAACAAGAAGAACTATTCAAAGAATTAACCAAACGAGGAGTTGGTTCTTTGAGAAAATCAACAAGATAGATAAACCCTTAGCTAGACTCACTAAAGGGCACAGGGACAAAATCCTAATTAACAAAATCAGAAATGAAAAGGGAGACATAACAACAGATCCTGAAGAAATCCAAAACACCATCAGATCCTTCTACAAAAGGCTATACTCAACAAAACTGGAAAACCTGGACGAAATGGACAAATTTCTGGACAGATACCAGGTACCAAAGTTGAATCAGGATCAAGTTGACCTTCTAAACAGTCCCATATCCCCTAAAGAAATAGAAGCAGTTATTAATAGTCTCCCAGCCAAAAAGAGCCCAGGACCAGACGGGTTTAGTGCAGAGTTCTATCAGACCTTCAAAGAAGATCTAACTCCAGTTCTGCACAAACTTTTTCACAAGATAGAAGTAGAAGGTATTCTACCCAACTCATTTTATGAAGCCACTATTACTCTGATACCTAAACCACAGAAAGATCCAACAAAGATAGAGAACTTCAGACCAATTTCTCTTATGAACATCGATGCAAAAATCCTTAATAAAATTCTCGCTAACCGAATCCAAGAACACATTAAAGCAATCATCCATCCTGACCAAGTAGGTTTTATTCCAGGGATGCAGGGATGGTTTAATATACGAAAATCCATCAATGTAATCCATTATATAAACAAACTCAAAGACAAAAACCACATGATCATCTCGTTAGATGCAGAAAAAGCATTTGACAAGATCCAACACCCATTCATGATAAAAGTTCTGGAAAGATCAGGAATTCAAGGCCAATACCTAAACATGATAAAAGCAATCTACAGCAAACCAGTAGCCAACATCAAAGTAAATGGAGAGAAGCTGGAAGCAATCCCACTAAAATCAGGGACTAGACAAGGCTGCCCACTTTCTCCCTACCTTTTCAACATAGTACTTGAAGTATTAGCCAGAGCAATTCGACAACAAAAGGAGATCAAGGGGATACAAATTGGAAAAGAGGAAGTCAAAATATCACTTTTTGCAGATGATATGATAGTATATATAAGTGACCCTAAAAATTCCAACAGAGAACTCCTAAACCTGATAAACAGCTTCGGTGAAGTAGCTGGATATAAAATTAACTCAAACAAGTCAATGGCCTTTCTCTACACAAAGAATAAACAGGCTGAGAAAGAAATTAGGGAAACAACACCCTTCTCAATAGCCACAAATAATATAAAATATCTCGGCGTGACTCTAACGAAGGAAGTGAAAGATCTGTATGATAAAAACTTCAAGTCCCTGAAGAAAGAAATTAAAGAAGATCTCAGAAGATGGAAAGATCTCCCATGCTCATGGATTGGCAGGACCAACATTGTAAAAATGGCTATCTTGCCAAAAGCAATCTACAGATTCAATGCAATCCCCATTAAAATTCCAACTCAATTCTTCAACGAATTAGAAGGAGCAATTTGCAAATTCATCTGGAATAACAAAAAACCGAGGATAGCAAAAACTCTTCTCAAGGATAAAAGAACCTCTGGTGGAATCACCATGCCTGACCTAAAGCTTTACTACAGAGCAATTGTGATAAAAACTGCATGGTACTGGTATAGAGACAGACAAGTGGACCAATGGAATAGAATTGAAGACCCAGAAATGAACCCACACACCTATGGTCACTTGATCTTCGACAAGGGAGCCAAAACCATCCAGTGGAAGAAAGACAGCATTTTCAACAATTGGTGCTGGCTCAACTGGTTGTTATCATGTAGAAGAATGCAAATCGATCCATACTTATCTCCTTGTACTAAGGTCAAATCTAAGTGGATCAAGGAACTTCACATAAAACCAGAGACACTGAAACTTATAGAGGAGAAAGTGGGGAAAAGCCTTGAAGATATGGGCACAGGGGAAAAATTCCTGAACAGAACAGCAATGGCTTGTGCTGTAAGATCGAGAATTGACAAATGGGACCTAATGAAACTCCAAAGTTTCTGCAAGGCAAAAGACACTGTCTATAAGACAAAAAGACCACCAACAGACTGGGAAAGGATCTTTACCTATCCTAAATCAGATAGGGGACTAATATCCAACATATATAAAGAACTCAAGAAGGTGGACCTCAGAAAATCAAATAACCCCCTTAAAAAATGGGGCTCAGAACTGAACAAAGAATTCTCACCTGAGGAATACCGAATGGCAGAGAAGCACCTGAAAAAATGTTCAACATCCTTAATCATCAGGGAAATGCAAATCAAAACAACCCTGAGATTCCACCTCACACCAGTGAGAATGGCTAAGATCAAAAATTCAGGTGACAGCAGATGCTGGCGAGGATGTGGAGAAAGAGGAACACTCCTCCATTGTTGGTGGAATTGCAGGCTTGTACAACCACTCTGGAAATCAGTCTGGCGGTTCCTCAGAAAATTGGACATAGTACTACCGGAGGATCCAGCAATACCTCTCCTGGGCATATATCCAGAAGAAGCCCCAACTGGTAAGAAGGACACATGCTCCACTATGTTCATAGCAGCCTTATTTATAATAGCCAGAAACTGGAAAGAACCCAGATGCCCCTCAACAGAGGAATGGATACAGAAAATGTGGTACATCTACACAATGGAGTACTACTCAGCTATTAAAAAGAATGAATTTATGAAATTCCTAGCCAAATGGATGGACCTGGAGAGCATCATCCTGAGTGAGGTAACACAATCACAAAGGAACTCACACAATATGTACTCACTGATAAGTGGATACTAGCCCAAAACCTAGGATACCCACGATATAAGATACAATTTCCTAAACACATGAAACTCAAGAAAAATGAAGACTGAAGTGTGGACACTATGCCCCTCCTTAGAAGTGGGAACAAAACACCCATGGAAGGAGTTACAGAAACAAAGTTTGGAGCTGAGATGAAAGGATGGACCATGTAGAGACTGCCATATCCAGGGATCCACCCCATAATCAGCATCCAAACGCTGACACCATTGCATATACTAGCAAGATTTTATCGAAAGGACCCAAATGTAGCTGTCTCTTGTGAGACTATGCCGGGGCCTAGCAAACACAGAAGTGGATGCTCACAGTCAGCTAATGGATGGATCACAGGGCTCCCAATGGAGGAGCTAGAGAAAGTACCCAAGGAGCTAAAGGGATCTTCAACCCTATAGGTGGAACAACATTATGAACTAACCAGTACCCCTGAGCTCTTGACTCTAGCTGCATATGTATCAAAAGATGGCCTAGTCGGCCATCACTGGAAAGAGAGGCCCATTGGACACGCAGACTTTGTGTGCCCCGGTACAGGGGAACGCCAGGGCCAAAGGGGGGGAGTGGGTGGGTAGGGGAGTGGGGGTGGGTGGGTAAGGGGGACTTTTGGTATAGCATTGGAAATGTAAATGAGCTAAATACCTAATAAAAAATGGAAAAAAAAAAAAAAAAAAAAAAAAGAAATAATACATGAAAGTACTTTTCTGAGTCCTATTTTTAATTCCTTTGGGTTTGTGTCTTGCAGTGAGATAGGTCATATAATAATTTTATTCTAAATTTTCTTTTTGTGGAAAGGCCAAATTTTCCTACAGTGATTG
Organism: Mus musculus; assembly: GCF_000001635.26. Lineage (NCBI taxonomy): Eukaryota > Metazoa > Chordata > Mammalia > Rodentia > Muridae > Mus > Mus musculus. The sequence continues at coordinate 79,640,945 of NC_000069.6, forward strand.
TCATTTTGCATAGGTACACATCTGAGTATGGGTTTATGCATATGAGTGTGGGGTCCCAAGAAACCACAAGAGGGTGTCAGGTCCTCTGGAGCTAGGGTTACAGGTTGTTGTAAGCTGACCAATGAGAGTACTGGAAACAGAATCTGGATTTCCACGAAAAGTAGCAAGAGCTCTCCCAACCTTTTTGATGCCTAAGGTTTGAACTTAGACGAAGCAGTTTTCCCCCTTTTGTTGTTCTCAGTTTTTCAGCGTGAGGAATCCATCACCAAATCCCATATCTCAAGGAATTATCCCTGTGTTTCCTTCTAAGAACTTTGGAAGTTACTTTTAGGTAAACATACAAAGTAATGACTTTAGATGGCATTTTCGTGCATGTGTGCACTGTGTTCTCACCTCCCACCCTGCCAGCCTCTGCGACTTTGACTCCTCCACATGAATACTACCCTCTTCCCCGACTCCCCTCCCCATCTTTCTCAGTACCTCTCAGTACTTCTTCCCTTCATGGTCCCCTTTGTAGTTTCATTTCACATACATTTGCATGCTCTCTCTCTCTCTCTCTCTCTCTCTCTCTCTCTCTCACACACACACACACACACACACATATGAGAAAGAGAGTGAGAAAACGAACTTATAGAATTTATCTTTTGAGTCTGGATTATTTCATTTAACATATACATAATGAAACTTTATTCAGCCACCGAGCAGGGGGAAAAAAAGACATTTTCAGGAAGATTCATGTAACTGGAGATTTCAATGTTAAAAAATAGGATGCAAAATAAACACAAAAATCAGTAGTGTTTCTATGTACACATGATGAACTTACTTCAAATGAGGTTTCTTACAGATATATAGGAAGGCTACTGAATATTTTGTCAATATGTAAAGTCTTTTCTTTCAATGAATGTCTAGGCTGTTCCCTTTTTCCTGATTTTTGGTGAACATTACAATAAGTATGGATATACAAGTATCTCTGGGTTATGTTAACACTGAGTACTTTGGGTGTATGCCCATGAGTTGACTGGCTAGGTCACATGGTGTATAGATTATATTTTGAGTAACATTATAGGGAAAATGTTGAGGTCCGTGAACTTTCTAATGGAATCTTTAGGGTCTTTTAAATGTAGCTCTGAGTTGTCTACAATAGGGATATATTAACTTCTCCATCATATTTATGGCCATTTTTTATTTCTTTTTGTTTTTTATTTCAAGCTACCACTTTGAAAGATATACTGAATAAGAATTATGTAAGTGGGCACTTGTAGGAGGCACTGCATAGAAACAGGAACATAGGCACAGGACAAAGTGTTTGAGGAACCAGACGTATTAAACATGCGAGCCTATTTCTTCAAAGGAAGAAAATAACTGACACCGGTTGCCTAGGAAGCTGGGATGGGTGTTGTCCGACAACCTAGTGATCCTTTTGCTGGGCTGTGGAGCAGGCCTTCCTGAATCCTCCCACCCCTGCCAAACCTTGAGCATTGCGGAGGCCCTAATCCTGAGTCTGTCTCTCAGTGAGTAGAACCCAACTTACAAAGGAGGCTCAAAGTCCTTTGTATCCTCCATCAGTAATCGATCATTATTACAAATCCTTCCTCCTTAGGCCTGAGCACTGTTTATCAGCCAATCCAATCCATTCTTATTGTAAAGATCATACATGCTTTGCTACTTCTATAGGGACTTTCATCGTGATAACTGTCACATGGAAACCTTCCCCTAAAGTTTTACGGTGCTTAAATGTGTAAGAAAAATAAACTCCAAGGTCAGGTTCTGGAAATTTAGGGCCAGCACCTGCAAAATTGGTGCTGATTTGAGTTTCATTCTTCACCTCATGTGGATGGTTTACCTGCTGGCCATGATGCTGCCCAGGTCTCCATCAGGCTCTCTTATCTCATTCCCTGTGTTAGAGGTGATGCCATTTCCCATTTAGTTCAGTTACTTACAGCTTTGTTTTATATGACCTTTATTAGGCTAGTTTTGGCTCCTTCAATTCTTAGTTTCCACGGGGCTTTTATTATGAAGGTTGTCAAATTTTTTCAAAGGTGTTTTGTGTGTGTGTGTGTGTGTGTTGAAATAATCACATGATATCTATCCTATGTATTATATTAGATTTATTTATTTGTGTAATGGATTAACAAAGTTACCTACCTGGATAAAACAAACTTAGTCATGGTGTGCAATCTTCCCAATCTGTAATCTGTCCCTGACTTTGATTCATTGATGTTTATTGAGAACCATTACATCTATGATCAAAGAATTGATCTATAGTTTTGTTCTTTTATTGTTTTTTTTTTTCCCTAAGGTTTTGATCAGGGCTGTGTTGGGTTTGTAGAGTGTGTTTGCTCGTGTTCCTTGGATTTTCATCTGAGGAACAGTGTGAGTAGCACTAGTGTTAGCTTTTCTTAAAGTTTTGTTTGCAGGTTGTGGATATAAGTTGTTTATATCTTCTTGATTTAATTTTGTTAGGTTACATGTGTCTTGTAACCCTTTTAAACAATCAATTGAAACATGAAGGCTTATTTCTGAATTGGATTTCATTGATCTAAATGCCATCAGTCCTGCTTCTCTGGCTTACCCCTTTGCAATATTCTACCTACCGTCCTGTTCTGTTTCCTCATGATAACACTAACTTAGAGCGAAGCCACTGGAGAACTCAGTATGGAGTGACAGAACAAATGCTGGTTCTGGGTTTATAACAAAGCTTGCCTCCCTCCTGTGTGTGTGTGTGTGTGTGTGTGTGTGTGTGTGTGTATGGGCATGAGTAATACATGTGTGTGGCAGTCAGAGGCTGGCAGTAGGTGTCTTCCTCAGTAGCTGGGCAACAAGCCTTCAGGGTCCTCCAGTCTCTACCTCCTCAGCACTGGGATTAAAAGTATGTTCTACCATAGCTGGCTTTTTAATGGTCGTACTAGGAATTCAGACTCAGTTGGTTGTGTGCGAGCAACAAGTACTTTAGCAATTGAACCCTATCGTAAGATCTGCTTTTCCAAGTGAGAGCCAGGATTTTTCGATGTGGCTGAGGCTGGCCTCAAACTTGTGACCCTTCTGCTTTTTCCTCTCCCATGTTAGGACTACAGGTCTGTCCATGACATCTGGCAACAAAGCCTCCTTTAATAAATATGCTGTGTTGACTCTCAAGTGTGGTGACTCAATGAAGAATGCAAAGGATTCATTAAGCAGCAATGTTTCTATTTTGCAAACAACCACATTTAAAATTGCGTGTGTGTGTGTGTGATGTGCATGTGTGCACACACATGCCATGGTGCGCAAGTGGAGGTCAGAGGACAGTTTTCCAGAGTCTCTTCTCCCTCTACCCTTCCGTGGGTTCCAGATACTGAGCTCAGGTCACCATGCTTGTGTAGTAATCACCTTTCTCCACCGAGCATCTCGCTGACCCCAAACATTTTATCTGATGCCGTTATCTTTGAGTATCATAACACTTTAGAGCTTAGTTTGTGCTGTTAATAGTTCAACATAATATATAGATTAAAAAGGCTCTATGTTGTGTGCTCAGCACTTTACTTCCATGCAGTGTGCATAAATGCATGCTAGAAATAGATTTCCCTTCATCAGCTATGCAAATATGTAATAATACACACACACACACACACACACACACATTGTCAGCATAATTACTTCTCTCTGTATGAACACCAGCTACCTGTCCCTACCTTGGGCCACTCTAAGCTAACTTGTCTTAGATGTCGGCATATCCCTTCATATCGGCAAATCCCTCTAGAAGCACTTCACAGCATTCTTGAGACTAAGATCCAGTTACGAATAAGAATTGAGTCTAGATGACTGAGAAACTAGCGACAGATCACAGGGGTCTGTGAAAGCGCCTGGCTTCATGAACCCAGAGGACATCTCCTGCAAGGGCCACATTTCCACCCAGATGAATGATGGAGCATATGCCTTCTGAGTCTCTTTCCTGTCAACAGACCTTCTTTGTCTGTAGTTGTGCCAGAGTTGATGGATCATTTCCTTGAAAGGTCTAGTGGTCAACGTGTAGATAATTGGGTTCAAAGCACTGTTGATAGGCAGAATAAAAATCACCACCCAAGAGGTAATAGAATCTGGAAGAGAAAGATGAAACAGCTGAGTGATGATTGGGGGTTGTAAGGCATATCTTGCATCCTTCGTCTTCAGCCTCCCTTTTCTTTCATTTGACATAATTAAACACCAAGTTATTTACAGGATGTCTTTCTGTAGTGTCAGTGTTTAAAGGAATGCCAGTGCTCTGGAGGCTTTCTCTGAATACATCAGAGTGCCAACAAAAGAACACTACTGGGGGGCATTTATGCAGTTATGACATAGCATTATGAGTCTATTTAAAGACCAACCACGCTATTTAGCATTTATCATCATTTGCAAATGTTTTAACCAACAGAAGATACATGCAGTATTTCTCAGAATATGTAGATTTATCTTGAATGAATTTCTTGTTTGTTAATGTATTTGACTTCCTTCTGTTTTCCTTTATGGCACAGCTAGGGATTGAACCGAGTGCATTGTATGTGCTAGATGAACACCCAACTGGCTCCCAGACCTGTTTATTTTAAAAGTAGGCACATTTTTAAAGTCTTGCATAAGTGTGTGTGTGTATGTGTGCATGCACATGTGTGTTCATGTGTGTTCATGCATGTGGCCAGAGGTCAATGCTAGCTAGGCTGGCTGGCCAGTGATTCCTGGGATCCCCTCATCTCTGTGCCCTCCCAGGGCTGGGGTTATTGATGTGCTACTGCACGCTTTGCTTTGCTTGTGGTTGCTAGGGAACCTGACTCCTGCTTGTGTGGCAAACATCTTGTAGACTGAGCCAGCTTTGCAATATATTGAGGCTTTTGACCAAATATTTATTTCAGTGAAATATTGTTGAGTAGATTAGCAATACAGGCCTAAAGACCCAACCAATAAGAGCCTGAGACAAGTCAGGTGTGATGGTGCACATCTTTAATCTCAGCACTTGAGGCAGAGGCATGCAGATCTCTGTGAGTACAAGGTCTTCCTGATCTACATAATCAGTTCCAGGACTGCCAAAGTTACATGGAGAAACTCCTGTCTTAAATACTGCCCTTGCCCCCCCCCCAAAAAAAAAGAGGCTGAGAAAAGTACATGGCCATTCTGAGCTATAGAATGAATGAAGCAACTTAACACGACTATGCCTCAACATAGTGGGGAGAAAGATGTAGAGATATAGTTGGGCGGTAGAATACTTGCCTAGTGTTATAAGGCTCTAGGTCCAACCCCTAGTACCACAAATGAACAACCCAAAGTACAAAGCAAAGCATTACAAAAACAGAATCCCCAAACATATTTAAATCCATCATTTTTGGGAGAATAATTTTGATTTTTTTTTTGTCTGTCTGCCTGTCTGTGTATGCGCCACATATGTGTGGGTATCCAAGGAGGTCAGAGAAGGGAGTCAGATACCCAGGAGCTGGGGTTGCAGTTGGATGTAAGGGTCCTCATGTGGGCACTGGGAACTGAACTTTTGTTCCCTGGAAGGAGAGCTAATACTTTCAACTACTGAGCCATCTCTGCAACTTCCTAAACCTATCTTAAAAATCACCTTTGCATATATATATATATATATAACTACCAAATGCTCAGGTTCTTGTCATAATACTATTGTCCCTCTTATTCTTCATAAATTGTCAGATTCTATTATCATCACCCATGTGATCAAACAAAACTAAATTATGCATATGTAGATGCAAAAATGTGAATATATACTGGATTGCATATGCAGTCATTAGGGATACTTGTATATTTTTTGATACAATATGCATGACATAAACTTTGCTCATTAACCTTTCAAAATGTGCAGTTCTGTGGTGCTGAGTACATCTACATTGTTAGCATCCCTCACCACCCTGGTCTCAGAATGTTCTCATCTTCCCAAAGGAAACTGTGCTTGTTAAACGATGTTTCCCACTCTCCCCTTTCCATCCTCTAGCAACCACTGGTCTATGTTCAGTCTATGAATTTGGCTGTTCCAGGAGTCTCATGTAAGACCAATCATAAAACATGTGGCCCTTTCCTGTCAGGGCTATTTGCTCCACACAATACCTTCAAGATTCATGTATAATGCAGTACATGCCAGAATTCCTTCTAAGGGCTGATGAGAAGGCTCAGTGGGTAAAGGTTCTTGCTACCAAGTCTGACAACCTGAGTTTGATGCTCAGAATATACATGGTGAAAGGGGAGAATTGATTTCAGCAGATTGTCCCCTGACTTCCACAGGTGTATACACACACACACACACAAAGTAAATAAATGTAAGAAATTTTAAAAAGCGCTTTCGTTTTTTATAAACCCGAAGAATGATCTATGTATATGCTTGCTACATTTTGTTTGTCCGTCAGTAGACACTCTATGATCCATGTACCTGTTTGCTTTGGTTTATTTGCCCATCCATCTGTAGACACCATACTGCTTCTGCCTATATATGCCACTGTCAACATAGGCGTGCTGATATCTATTTTAGTCCTGGCTTTCAATTTCCTTCTGTATTTACCCAGAAGTGGAATGGCTGGATTGTATGGCAACTCTATAGCTAATATTTTGCAATCTCTAGCACATTCTTCTACAGTAGCCACCCCATGCTCAAATCCTACTATCAATGTACAAGGTGTCAAATTTTTCCTCCTCACCAACATATTCACGTTATGTCACTCAAAGTAACAGCCATTGTGATGCATGTGATGTATATTATTTTACAATGCCGTGTTGTTATCTATTATGTCACCATCTGGTGCAGTGTCCTCTAGCATATGTATTGTAGGGAGAAACATTTCTCCAAGTCTAAAAAGTAAATAAATTCATGATTGGGTAATTGTTGTTGTTGTTTTGAGGTCGTTTTAAGCAGGCAGTCAATTTAAGCAATGCATACCATTTGTTTTGGTCATTTTGTTTTCACGATATAGTTTGTGTTCCTAAGAACTGTGCTATTAGGCATTTATGGAAAGAACTGAGCAGTTCCTCCGGGTAAGCACTTCACCAACAATGGAGCCAGAGTCCACACCACTCTGACTAATAATTCCTGAAACGAGTTGATGTTTAAGAGTAGTAATTGTCTTTTTAAAAAGAATAGCTCCGCACAGATTTACTCTCTCCAGGGAAAGATTGTACCTGGTATTTCCACCTGAAGCAGTGAAAGAAATTTCAGTATGAAGATGGGAATCCAGCACAGCGCGTCGGTGAAAACGATAAAGAAAAAGCGTTTGGCGAGAACCACCTCCTTCTTCACTTGCTTCTGTATTTCGGTTACTGTTACGGAGCTTTGATGAACACTGTAAAACATGCTTCCATAGGAGAACACAATGATGATAAATGCCACCAGGTTAATACCTGTTTAGACCATGAAGAACATTAGTAGTGTATGTTAGCATTCTCTTAAGACAAACAGATTTAAAAAAATGGCTTTAGATGTTACTATTAAGGCCACAGAACCAATAAAGTGGTATTTATTTATCCACTTGTTTACTTTGTGACAAGGCCTTACTGTGTTGTTCAGATGAGCCTTCAACTTGATTAGGTAGCCTAGGCTGGACACCAAAATACAGTCCTCCTGCCTCAGATTATAAATGTGTATCAGATCTCCTTCCTGGCCTCCATTTCCAATTATACAGTCTCATCTCTAGCACTACCTCCAATATTGTCTCAAAGGGTCTCTCTGTCTTTCCTCTCTGCCTCCATTTGCTGGGGGTTCTGCAGCTCCTCTGGACCCAGGCTTCCTCTCTCACCCCATCTCTTTTGTGTCAGCCACCAATACCCAGAGGCGCTCTCTACCTAGGCACATGCTGGCCAGTGAGAATCAAATAGGCAATCTTTACTCTCCTTCCTGTCTTTGATTCCAGTTCCCTAGTCTCATCCCTAGCCTAGTAGCAGACCATCTGCCTTCTTCCCTTCCTGTTCTTCTTTGATTCCACTCTCTGGAAACTCAAACAACCCTCACAGCAGACCCAGCTTTCCTCCTCCCTCTAGTTCCTTTCAGCTCCATCTTCCTTACAGTCTATCCCTGTTCCTTCATGTTAGCTCCCAAAACCTAGAAACACATTCAGCCTGGGACTCCCGGTGGCCACACCATGCAGGGGAATCAAAAGCACTCCTTACCAGGCAACCCATAGCCACCACACTCTTCTAAGATCCAGAGAGGGCAACAGAAACTGAGGAGTGGAACACTCAGCCAACAAGGACAAGACCTGATATCAATGCATAGAATCACAATGATCCCAAACCCTGATGCCTGAATGCCAGCGCAAACACAACCCCACAGTCATTAGCAGCCAAGACAATGTTTCTCCAGAATCCAGTAACCCCACTGCAGTATGCCCTTAAAACAAAAGAAGGCAATATAGGTGCTGCAAAAACAATTATTTCAAAATAGCTACTATGAATATATTCAAGGACCTCAAAGAGGATATGAATAAGTCTACTAATCAGTTTGTGAGAACACTAACTAACAGTAGAATGAAATGATTCAAGACATGAAGTAGCAATAGAATCACTGAAGAAAACCAAAACTCAGGTAAAACTGGAAATGAAAATTTTAGGGAGTCAAACAAAAACCTCAGAAGTAAATGTTCAACAGAATAGAAGACATGAAGAGGAAATTTAGGGCATTCAACACAAGATATAGAAGAAATGGGTACCCTGATCAAAGAAAATGTAAACTCTAAAAAACCCAAGCACAAAACAGGAAATCTGGGACATCATGAAAAGACCAAATCAATGACTGGTAGGAATAGAGGAAGGAGAAGAAACCCAGGCCAAAGACAGAGAAAATGTTCTCAACAAAACCATAGAAGGAAACTTCCCTAACCTTAAGAAGGAAGGGCCTATCAAGGTACAAGAAGCATACAGAATACCAAATAGACTGAGCCAGAAAAGAAATTCCCTATGACACATAATCAAAACATTAAAGGAAACCACCTAACATATAAAAGCAAACCTTCTGGAATAACCCCTGATTTCTCTCAGTGGAGACTGACAGTCAGAAGAGGCTAAATGGATGTTTTTACAAACTTTAAGAGACAAACACAAATGCCATTTCAGATTACTATAGCCAGCAAAACTTTCCAGTCAGAATAGATGGAGAAAGAAAAACATCCCCAACAAAACCACATTTATCTATGAAATCCTCTGGAGAAGTCACTAAACACTACCCCTTTGAGATTAAATCTCCCTTTCACAGGGGTCTCCTAAGGCCCGTCAGAAAACACAGATATATACATTATGATCTATAATAGCAGCAAAATTATAGTTATGAAGTAGCAATGAAAGTAATTCTATGGTTGGGGTCACCACACATGAGGAAATGTATTAAGGGTCACAGCATTAGAAAGTTGATAAACATTGGGTTAGAAGGACAGAAGTTTGTAAGCAATGGAAGTCATAAATGAGTTTCATACTGCGAGATACCCTAGCAAGAGCTGGGACCCAGGAAGGCTTGCAATGCAGGATTTCTTACCAAGAAAAATTACCACTGAATAAATCTGGGCTCCAGTACTTCCCGTGTCTTCTGAATGAAGAGGAAAGCATACTCCATTGGTGCCATAGTAGTTTTTGAAAAATTCCTTATTGCCAAGTGGAGCAAAAGCCACTATAAACCCAATAATCCAAATGAAAATCAGAACCGTGATTGTTCTGCATTTTCGAGGCCTTAAACACCGAAAAGGATACACAATGCAGATGTACTTTTCCAATGTCAGAAATGTTAAAAGTAAAACGGATACTTCTGTGGACAGAATGGCCAACGACCCCATGAACTGACAATGAACACTCTCCATCCACGGCTGTGCGTGCTTATTGTACTCTCCCCGAAACTTGAGGTCAAAGGCACCAATCACAAATAGATACACCCCCATTAGGCAGTCAGCACCTACAAGGGTCCAAAAGTTATAGGTTCAGAGAAACAGATAGTATGCATATCTTTACACAAAACATTTTAAATGACCCTCTTCTCAATATTGCCAAGACATTTTATTCTCTCTCTTTTTTTTTAGATTTATTTTATTAATATATGTAAGTACACTGTAGCTGTCTTCAGACACTCCAGAAGAGGGAGTCAGATCTTGTTGCGGATGGTTGTGAGCCACCATGTGGTTGCTGGGATTTGAACTTTGGACCTTCGGAAGAGCAGTCGAGTGCTCTTACCCACTGAGCCATCTCACCAGCCCTATTTTATTCTCTTAAGAATTCATAAGTTGGTTAGACAGCTTGGCAGTAGAGTGCTTTCTGAGCATGAATAAGGAAGAGCAGCCAGAGTTCTTATCCTCTGAGTCAACTCTCCAGCCTCCTGAAATCCATTTTTTAATTGAAAAAAAAAATGATACCATAGATTCTAATTATGCTTTCCCTGCCCCTAACTCCTCCCAGATCCTAACTCGCTATCCACCCAACTCCATACCCTTTCTTTCTCTTTTAAATAACAAAAAACCCAAGAAATACACATAGAACTAAAAAGCAACTCAAAATATATAAGCAAAAGAACAATAAAGAAAAAAAAGCCAACACAAAGCAATATGAGACCAAAGTCTACAAAAAGACCATTGACTTTGCTTGTGTTGACCAAATACTCCCTCAGGGGCCTGGCCTCAAGTGTAGTTAATAGACCCAAATGTGACTCCATTGGAAAAAACTAATTTTTCTCCAATGTGAGCGTTGACTCTCTATTTTTTTTAACAGTGTAGTTATCCTTCAGCCCTGTGTAGGAAAATTGAACTTGACTCAGAATTTTGTAGCTAACCATACAGAATTGTAGACATTTTGTGAATTTTGTTTCTCACATAGCTTGCAGAGAAAATAAATTAGAAGTCAGACTTTGCACAGTGTCTGTGATAGTAAACGTGGCCACTCACACAATGGTGGGCGTTGTAGGGCTTACTTACTCGAGGGGCTGCAGGTACACCCTCAGCTCTGGGACCCAGGCTGTAACATCCTGAAGTCTGATTTTTTTGTTTTGTTTGTTTTTCTTTATAGTCCTCATTTAATGTAATACTTTACAATCACTTTTTAAAAACTTAAAAATAAAATCAATCTCACTTGGAGACATTTCCATATTTACATATTTTAAGCTGTGAGTGAAAATTATTCTAGTTGTTCAGAGACCTTAAAAAAGACCCAGCTTGGGTCCTCTGGAAGTGTGTGCTCCAGCCCCACAGAATTTATTTTCTAGTAGCAACGATTTCAAGCCTTGTTCTTTTTTATTCAGGAAATACTCACAGCAGAGAGAAATGATCGACATGGCATGCAGCTTGTTCTCAGATCTGATGTATGGTCGCATACAAATAACAAAAATGTTTCCAAAGCAGGTAATGGCAGATACAACCCAGACAAAGACTCTCTGGATGATGCTTGCCAAGAGGTTCTCTAGAGATGAAATCCCATCCGTGTTGGGCTTACAGCTGCGCACATGTGGTGCGTATCCACAGTACTGAAATTTCTTAAAATAGCTGGTTACAAAGCGGAGACAAAATTATAACATATTTAACTTAATGTCATCATTGACATATGTTTTCAGCATTTCTTGGTAGAAAATGTATTCATATAAGATTCAGTGGAATAGAAAATATTTCCTTACCAATCTCTCATAATTCTGAAGTTCAAAATTTAACTCTTAATCAATCACTTGACTTTATAGTAAAAGCATGTGTGGGTAAGAACTACAAGCAGGCATGACGAATGCATGCTAGACATGTCTTAACATATGCATAACTGATTAGCTAGTGAACAAGAGAAGGGACTTATCCAAAGAAGCCTTCAATGGCTGTTTCCAGAATTCAGCCCATACAAACCAGTGGTTCTCAAACTGTGGGTCACGACCCCTTTGAGAGTTGAATGACCCTTTCACAGGGGTCACCTAAGACATCAGAAAACACAGATATTTACATGACAGTTCATAACAGTAGCAGTAATACAGTTATGAAGTAGTTCTGAAGATAATTTTATGGCTGTGGGTCACCACAACATGACAACTGTGTTAAAGGCTAGAACTGGTATAAACGCATGGTCATGAAGCTCATAGCTTTGCCATAGCTGATCTTACTGCTTAGCTCTTAGGGGGAAAATTAAATTCTCTCTATTTGCTGCTCCCATGGCTTTTCAGTTACAAAAGTTATAATACAACATTACATTAAGTTATTATCTATAACTACTAACCACATCCACCACTCACACTAGATTTTGAAACACGATGAAGAATTGCATGTTGGTTGAATTTTTTCATCTATAGAGAGAGATACCTGCTAGGATAACGACATCACCTGAATAAACAAGAATTGCTCTTATGTCAGCAGCAATACGAACACCACTTCCTGGGTGTGTTTTAGATACCAGAAATAAGTTCTCTAACGAACTCCATGAGATCAGTGCTAGCAATATCGTAATAGGAGATTAAGCCTTCAGTGGAGGAGAATTGTTGGACAGGAAATTTTCTAGTGATAGTAGAGATTGGAATTCAGACTGTGTCAGTCTGCCTTACAGGCAAAGAGTGGTGGCAAAACAGAAACGATCTCTATAGCATCAACAGCTGCAGTAGTAAATGATACAAGGTGGAAGTCATTTTGTGCCTTGCACACGGGCAGGGCAGTTGCTGCTATGTCCATCTGGTTGTCTGCATTTCTCTATGAGCTATGATGGGGTGGAACAGAATATAAGGATGGGTGTGCTGTTTCTTCTTGTTTAAGAGTCTGAAGCTGAACCACTTTCATCAACAGAAACTCAGTGGGTCTTGCCTAGCATAGACTCATCTTTTAGCAATAATGACTTTATCTCTTCTGAGGGGAGCCATCCTCCAGCCACAGGAATCTTGGTGGGTGTTCAGTAGAAGCCTTCCCTAGCTCAGGGTAGGCAAATACCCTAAGAGAACCCCTGAGTCTTGTTGATGGCATGCAAATGGCTTATTTCAGCAGGGCTTGGCTAAGACCACTGTTCAACTCTTGTTCCCATGATTCCTGGCCATGTCTGGCTCTTCTTTTTACTTATTTCTAGATTCTGTGAGCTGCACTAGTTTCTTGCAATAAACTCTTCTTGACCAGACTGCTTTGTTGTGAGCAAGCAAAAAAGCTTATGAAAGCTTTGTCTCTGAGGAATCTTGGGAAATAGAAACAATGCCCTGTGCTAGACTTACAGCACAAGGAAGAATACAGAATGGTTGATAAGACAGTTCTAAAGTATTGAAAATTACCACAATGTGAAGAACAGTCTAGCGCTTGCTATGATAGCAACTCAACTCAAAATATGTATAAGGTATATATATCACCAATGCAAAACCAGACACAACATATAGAATTCACAAAGGTTATCATTTCATCCACATACTTTCTCCAACCATACTCTGATATTACGGACAATTTTCCCTGAGGACGGGTTCTCCCATCTTCATTAATTTGTAACAATTATTTATATCTATTAAAAACATGTTTGTACATTTGTACATCATATATGTATATTATACATTTATATGACATATAAATGCATATTTAAAACAATAAATAATTGCTACAAATTAATGTGTGTGTTGTGTTATATTGTGTGAGATGTGTGTATATATCTGACTCATGTGTTCCATGCATGGATGAATAGGTCAGAGAATAGCTTCAGGTGTTGATCCTGACTTTCAACCTTGGTTTTGAGGCAGACCTTCTCTTGTTTGTGTCTGCACTTCACTTTCCAGGTTATGTGGCTCCCAAGCTTCCAGTTGGACTGTCCTGTCCCTGTGTCCCAGCTCACTGGAGGAGTGCTGAGATCACACACACGCCCCTTCTTCTGTGTTTTACTCGGGTACCGGGAATCTGAACTCAGGCACTTTGACCTGCTGGGCCACCTCTCCAGCCTCTTTGTAATTCTTTTATATACATTCTTATGTCCTCATCTGGTGGTACTTACGCAAAGTGTACACATCACTAGCTTGCTGGGTAAATATCAGCATCTGTGCCTGGTACCAGAGATGATGTGTGTGCTCTGTATGATTCAGTTGGCCCCTCTTACATTCGTGTTTCTTGGTATTTTTAATTTTTCCCATAAAATTTTATCAGAGTGTGGAAAACTAAAATCTGTCCGGTTAATGTCAAACTTTAAGCATTTAACTATTGAATACTGATGTCTGAGACTATCTAGGCTGCTGAAAAATCCCATAGACTGGGAATTTAAACAATTAACATTTATTTCTCACTTCCCCATGCTGGGAAATCCAAGGTCAAGGCACCAGCATATTAGATATCTGGTGAAGTCCTGCTTCCTGATACATTTTTACTATGTGAACTCACATAGTGGATGGTGCAAGAGAGATCCTCCCTCTGTCCCTTTCTCCCTCCATCTTTCTTTTCCTCCTTCTTTTCTTCTTTTCTCTCCTAAAGTTTGATACTTTCAACTTTTTTGTTTTCCCTCTTTTGTGTGTAATTCACGGTAAGAGGGTTACATGGTTATAGGGTCCCATGGCTATAGGTTATTATGGTTGTAAGCTCACATGGTTATAGGCTCACATGGCTATAGGCTCACATGGTTATAGGATCACTTGGTTATAGGCTTACATGGTTCTAGACTCACACAGTTCTAGGCTCACATGATTCTAGGCTCACATGGCTATAGGCTCACATGGCTATAGATTCTCATGGTTATAGGGTCACATGGTCACAGGCTCACATGATTCTAGGCTTACACGGTTCTAGGATTTATGAGAGGTCTAAACATCCTTTGTTGGATATTTGAAATTTCTATTCCTTCACACAGGTGCTGGTTAACTCAGGTCCTCATGTTTTCATAGCATTTTCCCCATCTGAGCTATCTCCCCACCCAGGACTCCTCCCTCTCCCCCTGTCTCCTTCCTCTTGTGGGAATCCATCAAACCCAGTGCTTTGATGTACTAGCTCTAGTCTTTCTTAAATTCATTTTTGTTTTGAGACAGGGTATCACTATGAAGCCATGAGTAGCTTTGAATTCTCCATATAGACCAGGCTGACTCCCAACTTAGCGATGCACCATCTCTGTTTCCCAGTTGCTGGGTTTGAAGGTGGTGTGCCACCACCCTGTTTTTCAATTCTCTTTAAAAGGGATACTGACGCTTCATGAAGGATCTGCCCTCAGGAGCTAATCAGCTTTTCCAGGCTTCACCTTTTAATAATACCATCACTTTGGGGTTAGGATTGCAACCTACAATCTGGAAGAGGGACACAAATACTAACCATACAGAGACAAAGTAATAGAACTTGTTAATATTTTATTTATATTTAGTATGTATATATTATATGGGGACATAAAAATTAAAATCAAGGTGAACAACAAGAAGACATCTACTTACATGTGAGAGAGATTTATGAGCGGTCTAAACATCCTTTGTTGGATATTTGAAATTTCTATTCCTTCAAGGCTGCTAAAAATACCAAGTAATAGTCAAAAGCACATATGTTAGCCACAGCATAGTAAGGCAATTATTTTTGTGAAAGACAATGCAGCAATGTGCCCTTAGTTAACATTGTTCTAAGTGAAATACTTAGTCTCAGCCTCTCTAGACACTTCCTTGGCTCATAGCCATGTATATCCTTAAAAAAATATCTTCACAGTTCATGATATAATACCTAATGCATGCTAACGAGTCAATAAATGTTTGTAGAATAAGTGCATACATTATATTCTGGACATCTTTAATTTTTCCAATGCCTTTTAAGTCATACTTTTTATCTAATAAAGAGCTATTTTACTGTAGAATAGTTAGATAAGAGGAACCGAGGCTTATCTTTTAAAGACAATTAGACATTAACAGAGCTTTTGGTGTGTGTGTGCGTGTGTGTGTGTGTGTGTGTGTGTGTGTGTGTGTGTGTGTGTGTGTTGGGAGTCATGATTAACATAGTCTAGAAAATTGCATTTGAGGGTAATCTTTGTTGTCATCTTGACACACTTGGGAAGAGGGAATCCCAGTTGTGGAAACAGCCTCCATTGTTTTGGCTAGTGGGCGTATCTGTGGTGCATTTTCTTGATTAATGATTGACATCGAAGTGCCCGCAAGCCAGTAAACAGCATTCCTCCATGGTTTCTG
Organism: Mus musculus; assembly: GCF_000001635.26. Lineage (NCBI taxonomy): Eukaryota > Metazoa > Chordata > Mammalia > Rodentia > Muridae > Mus > Mus musculus. The sequence goes on from NC_000069.6 coordinate 79,656,978, forward strand.
TTTCAAGCCTCGAGTTCCTGCTTTGGCTTTTCTCAATGATGGATTGTAACCTATAGGCCAAATAAACCCTTTTCTCCCCAAGTTTATTTTGGTCAGTGTTTCATTGCATCAATGTTCTTTTATAACAAGCTAGGAGAGATACTTACAGTAAATCTCAACTACCCAGAATTAATGGAGCAATGAATATGCCCCATACATTCAGAGAACACAAGTGCACAATTCGGTATCTTAATCTTGGTGCCACAGAGAGATGTAGAGGCTCATTTTCATTTAATTTTTAGTTTATTGACACATGATATAGGAGCAATTCTATATGTCTATAGTCCATCAAGGACTCATATATTTTTGTGGAGCTTGAAATAAAACATAATTAAAAGATACAAGAGCATGTATGCTATTAGTATTGAAGTAAAACTGTACAAGCATATACTTACAGAGACTTGAGTTTGGCAAGACAATCGAATTGATTTACTTCAATTTTCTGGATTGGGTTATAAGAAATATTCCTGAGTTAAAAAAAAAAGACAGCCATAAGTCATTCCTAAAAATTGTTTGGAGAAAGAGAATATATTTGTTGACTTTGAATGAATTTGAGATATTTACTAAAAAAATGTAGTACAACTCAAAGTATATTGAAAATTTAAATGTCAGCCCTGAGACCATAGTGGAAGACCTCCATGAAACTGGCCTGGCAGTGATTTCCTTTGGATGTGATTTCCAAAACATAAACAGTAAAAGCAACAAGAGCCAAAGAGGACCACATCAACCCCAAAAGCTCCTTCACACCATGAAAGGAGGCGACTACAGCATAGAAAAACGATTTGCAAGGCACTCTCTCATTTTTCTCTCTCTCCCTCTAGTTTTGTTCTGCACACACTGTGGTAAACATGCACTCCACCTTTGAGCCACATCCCTACCCCTGCAGAGCATCCATTGAGGATGGATTAATATCTAAAAAAATATAGGGGACTAAATGCAATTGAAAAAAGACAAATAATCTGATAAAGAAATAGACAAAAAACATGAGTAGATATTGCCTAAAAGAAGACACACAAATGGTCAACAGATAGATAAAGCAACCTCAGAATCAGTATTCATCAGAAAAAATTACTAATTTATTTATTAGAGACAGAGAATAGCTGAGGATGACATTGTATGTCACTAGATTTGGCCTTGACTTTTGAACTTCTTAACTTAACATAAAATTCTATTGGTTATACATTAGGCAGGCTGCTGTATTTTATTATAGTAGCAGAAGATGAACTAGATCAACAGCAATAAAGGGAAAGATATTCTTGTTCATGGCATTGGAAAACTCAGTCCATATTAAAGTTTACGAATTTATATAAGACATCAAAGGTGCCCAAATAGCAAAAGCAGTATTGGAAGAAAAGAACAGCATTAGGGTTCCCACAGTAATGTACAGCTGGGTAGACCAAAGAGCTCAACTATAGAGTCCACAGACAACCTGACTCAGACATAATCAGATAACTTTTGATATAGGTGTCAAAGGCATTCAACAAGGAAAGGACTTTTTTTTTTTTTTTTTAAATAACCAGTGTTGGGAAAATTGGATAACCTTGTGCAAAAGAATAGAATTAGACGCTTACTGGACCATGTCCCCAAGCTTACTCCAAAAGGATGTACCTAAAGGTAAAGCTATCGAAATAGAAGAGAATTTCATTGAGTGGATTTGACAGTGTCTTAGATATGAAACAAAGTTTAGACAAGAAAGTAAAAGATAGAAAAGTGGCAGTATGTTAAAATTAAGGAAATGTCACTCATAATAGAGGGGAAAACACATGTGAGATCTCTGTAGGACATAGGACTGTCTGTAGAAAACACAGGATACGTAAAGAATTAAAACTCAACAACTGCAAAAGGAGATCACATAAAAATGAATGAAGCACGTGAGTAGCTTTTCCCTCGGAAGACAGGTAAGTGACCAAACACGTGGGAAAAAAAATCCTCAACACCACTGTTTGCGGAGCAGTGAAAATCAGATCCTCAAAGATTCTCAGCTAAGGTGACTGTGAGCCAGAGAAGTGCAAATAACAGGTGTTGGAAGATGGTGGAAACTGGAGCCCTGTGCACCGAGAGAGATGTACACTGGCACAGCTCTGATGGGAAATACAGTGAAACAGAGCGGAGCTAGAACTACCGTGTGACCCAGTCACCTAATTTCTGGGGGTATACAAGTGGTCTCTGGTTCAGGATTTTTTTGCTTTACAACAGTGTAAAAGCAATGTACCGCTACTGGAAGCCATGCTTTAAGGGTAGTTGTATGGTTTAGCGGTAGAGTCCTTTGCCTAATATGCATTATTCATCCCTGAATACAGTATTACTGCCTTGATACAGTACTATTGAGAAAGGGAGGTACAAAGGGATTAGTAAAAAGGGGAGCTCCTCTAAGATCTTCTCTCGGGCTGCAGCTCCCAGACAGCCATCGAAACTCAACAGTACAAAGCAGATACTCTACAGTACACGGGTTCCTAATTCACAGTGGTGGAGAGAGTATTAATATTAAATGAGCTTTAAAGTGAATAGTTCTGATTTATGATGCCTTCATTAGGTAAACTTAAAGGTTGCTGTGAGTTAAGAAGGAACATAGAACCCAAATAACTGAAGGTGGACCTCCAGACATGAACGGGCACATGTGTTCATAACAGCATTATGCAAACTAGCCAAAAGGTGGAAGCAATCCAAGTGTCCATGGGCTGGAGGATGACTGCAGCCTTAAGAGCAAAGAGAATTCTGACACATGCTACAATATTGATGTACCTTGTTGGTATGGTAAGAGAAACAAGCCCGTCACAAAATAGCAACTATGGACACAGAGCAAGAAGAATGGTGGTTGCCAGGACTGGGGCTTGATGGATGTGGAATTCGTGCTTGATGGTTATGGGGTTTCATATTTGTACTAAGTAAAAAAAAAATCTATGGAGGTGGATGCAGGTGAGAGTTGAACAGGAATGTGGAAGATCTTGATGTAATCCAGTGATACAGAAACAGATGGATAACCCGAATGCTATGTATAGTTTACCACAGTTGAAAAATAAGATAAAGAAATGAAGAGGTAAGTTAATGTCTTACAATTGCGACAGCTCCTTCAGATCCTTAAATATGTTCGGTGGAAGATTTTCAATCTTATTACTTCCTAAATCCCTAGGGAGACAATTGCAAACATGTCATATTGGTTTTTGAAGACTCCATTCATTGGTAGAAAAGTCATTTGAAAACCATTTACAACTTTCCAACAGTGCCTTTGGTAAATACCAAGAGAAGAACTATCTCCCTGGTGTGGGGATTGAACTCACAGCCTTGATCCTGCTCAATGTGTGCCCTACTTCTGAGCTCCGCCTCCACATGCATGAAGTCAAGAGGCTTTAGAAGAGGGAGTGAAATAAAAGCTGTTCTATCATGAGCCAGGGATGGTAGCACATATCCCTAATGCAAACATTTGGGAAGTGGAAGCAGGAAGGTCAGAAATTCAAGGATATCCTCAACACTACAATGTACTCGAAGCCAGAATGGGTCTAAAAATCTTCTCTCTCCATTTTGTAAGTTCTAGTCCATATTTCATCCTTTCTCTTCCCCCTTTCTCCTTTTCTGTTAGAGAAAGGATACAATTTGAAGCCCCGATTTTTCTTTTGTCCGGGTTTCTTACAGTTACCTCAAAATATGTAATTTGAGGTTCAAGTTTCTTTCAGAGAGATGCACAGGCTCATACTCTCCTGGGCGGGACATATGTGTGCAGAGGGGGAACCTAACATGATGTCACCTTGGAGCTATAAAGGGCTTTCAGCAGCATGGTCTGTGAAGTGTTGACATGAGAGAAGCTCTAGCTTCTTTTAAACAAGAAAAGGTCTCAGTGAGCTTGAGTTAGGAGATTGTGAGCTACAACAGGAAAAGTGACTTCTCCCACCCACCTCCAGGGGTCAGGCAGGAGGAAAAAACAACCTGTGGGAAAGTTAAAGGCAGGAATCCTGCCTCTTTGGAGCAATTAAGCAGAACATTGTACGATGCATTTTATTTATTAACCTTACCCTGGCTTTATTCTTTGTTCAAAGCTATGTTTTCTTTATCTAACTTATCTCAAATATTTGTTTCATATTTTATTTTGTATTTACGTTTGTAAGCTATCTGAATTGTTCTGTGACCCATGGGCACATATACTGTTTGGGAAAAGGAAATTAATATTTTAAATTAATATAATAAATATTATATGTGTAACTAATATGAAGTAAAACTGGAAAAGAACATTCTTAATGCATATTTAGTTAGACTTACAATTCATCTAGTTTCTGGAGGTGTGTAAATGCATGTTCATTTAAGTAATTGATTTTGTTCTTCCTCATTACCCTGAAAATTAAAAAAAAACATGTTAACATGTGGACATAATTATAATATGATTACTAAATGTAACTCTTGAAAGATAACATAAAAATCATGAATATAGAGTACATTCTCATATTAGGATATTTTGAATAGTATGATTGATTAATATCTGGTTTATTTATTTAGGAAACACAGTCTCAACTATGCAGCCCTGTCTGGCCTCAAACTCACAATCTTTCTGTGTCAGCCTCTTGAGTGTTGCCACTACAGATGTGTGCCAACATGCCTAGCTTCAGTCTGAGTTCATTCTTAAATTTCTCAAATCTTTTAATAGGGGTGATATGAAAATATAATGCAAATCTGTGATTAGAAACGGAGAAAGACCGCTTCAGAACAAAAACTGAGTGTCTTGCAGCTATGAGCACAGGCATTTCGACTTGCCTCCTCAGTCTGAAAGGTGTATCTATCTAACAAAACGCTCCATGCACCACAGACCTCTTATTTGCTAGTGCATGGCATTAGGATGAAGTCACCTAGGGTTTTACTGCTGTGAACAGGCACCATGACTAAGGCAACTCTTATAAGGACGACATTTAATTGGGGCTGGCTTACAGGTTCACAGATTCAGTCCATTATCAGCAAAGCAGGAAGGAACATGGCAGCATCCAGGCAGGTATGGTGCAAGAGGGGCCGAGAGTTCTGCCTCTTGTTCTGAAGGCAGCTAGGAGACGACTGGCTTCCAGGCAGCTAGGATGGGGGGTTCTTAAAGCCCACATCCACAGCGACACACCTATTCCGAGGCCATACCTGCTCCAACAAGGCTGCACCTCCAAATCGTGCTGCTCTCTGGGCCATTTTCAAACCATCACAATTGCCTTAATTAATATAAGAAGACCTAGCCTGAGAGTGGGCCGCATCATTTCCTTGGAGCCCAGGACTGTATAGAAGTAGAGAGGTCTGGCAGAAGATTAAGCACACATACATTATTTTTCTCTGCTCTTGAGCAAGGAGGTGATGGGGCAAGCTGCCTTAATAAGTCCTGCCACTATGAATTCTCTGTCATGATGAACTATAACCTGGAATTGTAAGCTAGAATAAATGCTTTGTCCACTAAGTTGCTCGTTGTCAGGGTGCTTTATCACAGTATAAGTGAGAAATGGACATCTATTTTCTTCCCCTGAGGTCTAATGTACTCGTTGCAGATATTTAAATACTATGTGACATGTCTTCAAGTAGCTTTGTGCTAGCTCTACATATTTAACTCTGTCCATCACTACAAAACATTGCCACCTTCTCCCAGTAACTCTGGACCTAAACCATAGACACCTACCGGGAGAAACCCAAATGATTTTATTTTTCTGTATAGATGTTTAAAAGTCAATGCCAATGGTTATTCCTGAGAACATACATATAAGTGAGACTACATAGATTGAGCAGGTTATATTTATGAGTGGGTTATATATTTATATTTAACAAGATCTATCTATCTATCTATCTATCTATCTATCTATCTATCTATCTATCTATCTATCTATCTATCCATCCATCCATCCATCCATCCATCTATCTATCTATCTACATCTGGCTGGCTTGGGGATCACTATGTAGATCAGGCTAGCCTCAAACTCTTAGAGATATGCCTTTGCCTCTGGAGTACTAGGATTAAAGGTACTGATTTGTTTGTTTGTTTGTTTGTTTTATTCTTGAGATTAGAATTACATCACTTCTCCCTTCCCTTTCCTTCCTCATACCCCTTCTTGCTTTTCCCCTAATCCATATTCTCTTTTTTCACGGATTGTTTCATATATGTATATATGTATATTGCATATATATACATATATATATAGTTTCATTACATATAGATATTTTCACTACCTATTTATCATCTATCTGTCTATTATCTATCCACCCAAGTTTCACATAAAGGATTCATTTGGTTTGTAAGGAAGGTCAACATAACCTTAAAAAAGATAGTACTTACAAAACAGTTAAATTATTGCAGGAAATAAAAGTCAAATTTCTTAAATTATGGATACGGTTGCCTTCAAAGTCCCTACAACATAAAAATGGAACACAAATTAAATTCATAGACAAAAATAAATTGGCTAGGAATTATTTGCTACCAAATAAAACATCGTTTCTTTACATTCTGTTTACAATGATTTGTATAGCAGCTGAATATACATATATACTATATATATCTATGCTGTATACATGTAGTATTATTGCCTGTCATCTGTAGCAATAGTTAAAATGATATGAGGTTTATCATATTCCCCTTTCCTTTCTCCCTCTAATCTCTTCCATTTTTCCTTAGTTCTGGTCAAACTGCTGGCCTCTTTTTCTTTGATTTTTACTGCTACATATGCACACATATACATGCATAAATAAATACAATCTTCTGAATATATATATATTCAGCAATATATATATATATATTTCAGAGCTACCTATTTGCTATTGGATAACCAATTAGTTGCTCATCACTGGGGAAGACTAATTCTCCCTCTCTTAGAAGTCACTAGTTGCCTGTACTTCTCTAGGCGTGGGGCCCAGTGAAAGTTTCTCCTTTGGCCTCAGTGTGTTTATTAGTGATATCATTTAGTTTTGGCACTCTTTCTGCACCTTCCCCTTGTGATATGTTCTTTTAGTGACATGGGTGTGGAAGCTGTGTTGGGGCTGGGCACACCATGATCAGTTGTTTTCTGCATTTTTACAGTTGTTTTTTTGTGTTAGTCTTTCTGAGAGAATATTTAGTTCCTGTTTCCCCATCTTAAGTAGTCCTAGAAAAGATTCCTAGCAGCCTGCCATTGCTGTGAGCCATCGTATCTGTCCTTTCAGGCAAGCATCCCTTGTTCTTCACTTCAAGCTGGGGAGCTGCCTAGACATTCCCCTGGAATGCCTGTGCTGTGGGGAGCTGACATCACACACACGGAGTCTCTTCACAGCATCAGAAGTTGCCTTTTATTTCTTCCACTGCTGGAGACCAAGTGCGCTTTGCCCATAGTAGACGGATGCCCTACTACTGAGCTATATTCTCAGCTAGAATTGTTCTTACATTGCACCTCTCCTTTGACCCCAGCAGTAGGGGTATGCTAGAACTTTGCAGAGCACATGGATATCCTGCCCTCAACACTGTCCTTAGGTCTAAGGGCATCACATACTTAGTTTACTGGTTGCCAGATGGCATGAAGTTACTCAGAAGCAACAGTGACTCGTGCAGGGTAAAAGTGTGGGAGAGCTACTAAAACCTCCATGGAAAACTTGCAAAGCTCTAGAGAAAAGCCAGTGTCTTGTCAGCACCAAGGACACTGTTGGCCTTGCTTTGGGAACTACACTTTAGTCGACATTGACAGAGTTAAATATATCCGAAAGATTGGGAAGATCAAGAATTAAGGGATCTCAACACTGAATACATTGGAGAAGGTTATGTTTACTCTTGGAGAGCAACATAAAAGGAGCGTATTTGAAGTCAGGCTGTAGAATGAACAGCAGACCGCTCTTCTGGAGGAAGAGTTCTTCATTCTATGAAAGTGGCTGCTAAACGCTAAGAGAACTGTTTCGTTAGTCGTCTTGGTTCAGGCTTTTGGTCTGGTCCTGCTCCTTTTATCTTATTGCTAATGGTTATTCATGAACATACCACCAGGTGGCAGTGTTCCATGGCAAATCAAAGTATGCTCTCTTAAAGTTGCCTGCCGCAGCTCCCACCTGTAATCTCAGCAGTAGGGAGACTGGGACAGGAGGATACATGCAAGTGAGTTTAAGGCCAGCCTGGGCTACATAGTGAAATCTTGTTTAAAAAATAGTCTCGATTCACATTTTTCTTTTTGGGTGCTTAGGATTCAACCCAGGATCCTTTGCACTAAGTTAGCACTCAACCATCAAGCTGCCTCTCCAGCCGCACAGTGTCCACAATGTTAACTGTTGATCGCTTCTGTAAAGCACTGCTCGATTGTGTTTAGTTATTAAGTCTCTCATTATCTTCCTGAGTTTATTGCTCAGCATGTCTACTTTGCTGTAAATTTGGATACAAAACAGTCAACTTTTGAAAATTTCTTACAAAACAGGAGGTAAAGGAAGTTTTCTTGATTCCGGTAGGCAGTTTGTTGATTGAACTTTTCAATAGTAATTTTGGTCATTTCTTTAGGAAAACAAACAAACAAACAAACAAACAAACAAAAAACAAGGACCTCACTCTGTACCCCTGGTTACCTTGAATTTCTAGTGATCTTTCTTCTTCATCCTCTTGCTTTAGCCCCCTGAGGTTATAGGTGTGCGCCACCACACCAGGCCAAACCCATAACAGGCTTATTTGCTGACTGACTGAATGCTAACTCGTGGAATGATAGTTACTACTATGCAAAGCCACTGTGTCAACATATTACACAGAACAAGTAAGGAACTTTCTCAAAACATCCCACAGCCCCAGTGTATCATGATTAGTGCTAATCAATACATTCTCATCACTCAGAATTTAGGGATAAAACTAAACAGTGTAGCTTTCTGCATCAACTTAATAGGTGAGTGACTGACAGGGGGAAGAGGAAGTGTGACACAGAGCACGTAATGTCCCCTCCTGCTTCCTTCTTCCAGTGTGACACAGACCACGTAACGTCCCCTCCTGCTTCCTTCTTCCATATTCCAAAATACTTTTCTCTTTCAGGTATTGCATTTTGGTGAAAGTTTAGAGACATTGGCCAATGAGGGTGTTAATATAAAAATACAATAATAAAACAATGTAAAGAAACTTGATACACTAGTTACCTGGCACAGAAGACCCTTGGTATCCAATATGAGTTAGGCAAATTCAGAAAATGTAGCAGATAGATAAATAGATTGATAGATGGATAGGTAGATGGATAGGTGGATAGATGGATGGGTAGGTGGATAGGTAGATAGATAGATAGGTAGGTAGATGGATAGGTAGGTAGATGGATAGATAGGTAGATAGGTAGATGGTAGATAGGAGATAGATGGATAGGTGGATAGATGGATAGGTGAATAGATAAATAGATAAATAGATAGATAGATAGACACATAGGTGGATATATGGGGGGATAGGTGGATAGACAGACAGACAAACAGACAGACAGGGCGAGGAAGATTGACTTACAGCCAGTGCAGGCGGGGCATGTGCTGACAGAGGGGTTTGTCAGGCAAACGGGTGAGGGCATTATTCATCAGCACTCTAAAAAGGAAAGAAACCATGAAAAAAAATCACATTTTCTGGTTCTTTTATGTCTCCAGGCAAACACAGTGTTATCGTTACTGTTCAGAAACTTTGAGAACCCCCTACTACAAGTCTTTCCCACCACTTTTTCTGGGCACACCCTGCAGTACTGAAGTGCTTTGGTAGTAAGAACATTTTTACATACATCGGTTTTCCCTCAGGGAACAGTAACATTGGTCTCTGAACAAAAGCCTGCACCCTCCACAGCAGGCTGGGCAAATGAGGTGACCTGTGTCGGAGGCTTTTCCTTTGCTGAAGCTGCTGCACATGAGGGCAGGTGCTTAAGCACACATCAGTACAGTGCAATGGTAGCCTGTGCTCAGGTCTGGTCACCAACCAGGCAGACCTTTACATGGCCTTAGAGAATATGCTCAAGGTGGTTTAGCGGAGAAAGCTTCTTTCAGGCTTTAGTAATTATAAATTAATGCTACGATGCTTAAACTTTTGCTGTTTTATTTTTGTCTCTTCAGTTGGAATACTTTAAAATTTTTATTACACTGATTTACTTATTTATTGTTGTGTCTGTGTGTTCGTGTGTGTGTGTGTGTGTGTGTGTGTGCATGTGCCTGTGTGTGTGCGTGTGTGTGTGTGTGTGTGTGTGTGTCTGTGGTGTCTTGAACATGAATGACCCCCATGGATGCAAATGCTTGAATCCTTGGCCCATAGGGAGTGGCACTATTAGGAGGTGTGGCCTTGATGGAGGACGTGTGTCACTATGGGGTTGGGTGTCTCAGAAGCTCAAGCCAGTTCTCCCTCTGATGCCTGCTGATCATGATGTAGAACTCACAGCTCCTTCTCCAGCGCCTGTCTGCCTGCATTCCATCGTGTTCCCTGCCATCGCCAGTCCCAGTGGTTTCCTTTCTAAGAGTAGCTGTGGTCACGGTGCCTCTTCACGGCAATAGACACCCTAAGTAATACCGTATGCTACAGTTTGTATGCAGAGTTGACAGCCTGCAGGAGTGGATCTTTCTACCATGTAGGTCCCTGGGAATTGAACTCAGGTTGTCAGGCTTGGTGGCAATCGCCTTCTCTCACTGAGCCATCTCACATCCCTGTTAGTTTTAACTGAGTACTTACAAGAGAATAAGAGAATTTAGTCCGTAAAATGTGAGTGGGGAAATTCGACTGAGGTGATTGTCTTCAATTATCCTGTCAGCAACAAGACAACAGAGTTATGTGGGTATTTTCAGAACCTTAAAAAACAGTATAAGGAAATGACGCACAAATGAAACATACAGCCATTCCAGTCTGTGGAGATCTTCAAAAACTCCTGGCTTTAGGAAGGTTATTCTGTTATGACTGAGGTACCTGGAAAGGAGACATAACAGCAGTGAGTTTATTATTTTTGATGTTTTACAAGAAGGGTAGTAACTACAGCCATTGCTTCTCCTATACCACGTTCACCACATATCACTTCCTGCCTTTGAACTTCTAAGGGCCTATATCATTTATTATGTCATTTCTAGCTTTAAATTTCCCACAGTTGGCTAATGAATTGGTCTACGTTTTAGTGACCTACTCTGCTGTCTTCTAGATAGGTATCAGCCTGTGATCAGTCACTCAAAGGCTTTGTCCCCGGGGGGCACTATTGGGAGTGGCTGAGGACCTTTAGGAAGTAACCCTGTGTATCTCTTCAGGTCATTTGGGATGGCCTTTTCTGTGGTGTTCTTAAACGATGTCTTTCTCTTCCTTACTTTACAGCCATGAGGTGGGTGAGTGTTCTGCCACGAGTTCCCACCCCCTTGGGCTGCCTTATCACAGGCTCAGAGTCATGGAGTCAGCCAATCACAGGCAGACATCAAAAGGGAGAGTCAAGATCTTTCCTCATTATAACTTAATTATCATAAGGATTTTGTTATATCCCCGACAGAGGATTAACAAATGGGGTAGTTTTAACAAGTGTATCAGCCTATTTGTCGAAGGACATTGAATCCGGAGAGGCAGACAGGGTGTGGAAAGGTAATTAGGTGACATGAAAAACCCAGAGGGACGTGTACAACACGTGGTTACTCATTTGCAGAAGGCACCTGATCTGTAAAGATTGGGAACTGAGGACTACAGGGGGACGGAAGGGGAAAAAAGGAGGCGCAGTTAAGAAGCGTCTCGGATGAAGAAGACTGAATCTCACACTTTGAAACCACAGACTGTAAAGACGGTAGAAACAGATTTGTTGGGTAACGATCAAGAATGGGGTAGTGAGGAGGTGGAGCAAGACAGGTAGGATAAGATGCTAAATAAATAGGACCGCTGAGATGGCTCAGCAGGACAATCTGCTTGCTCCAAAACATAGTGACCTGAGTTGAATCCCCAGGACCCACATATTAGAGCGAGAAAACTGAGGTGACAAATTTGACTTCCATGCTTGCCATGTCCCACCAGTGCACCACCCCACCCCTCCCAGGCAAGAATGAAATACAACTAGAACAAAGAAAACCTAAGGCAAATGGGAAGAATGAGACGCAGGCAGGGAATCATTGGTTCACGCAAGCTTTAGATACACTTATTTGTAAGAGGCTGCTTGTAAGGATGTGGATGGATGCACGGAACTTTGAAAGTCTCTTAAAAAAAAAAGTGTTCCCTGGGCTGGAGAGATGGCTCAGTGATTGAGAGCATTTGCTGCTTGCTCTTCCAGAGGTCCTGGTTTCGATTCTCTGCATGCACATGGTAGTTCATGTGGATTCGGACTTCCACCTTGCCTTGAGAGTCTAGGGGATTTGATCCTGTTTTCTGACACTCTTGGGCACTCAGTGTACACGGGGCACAGACACACATGCAAGCAAACCATCCATGTACACAGAATTTAAAAGGAAAAAAGATGGCTTTCCTTTTCCACCACGATACTCAACTTCATACCCATTTGGATAGTTAGTATCAAAACAAACTATCTGTGATGGTTTGTATATCCTTGGACCATGGAGTGGCACCATCTGAAGGTGTGGCCTTGTTGGAATAGGTGTCACCTGGTTGGAATGGGTGTGTCACTGTGGGTGTGGGTATAAGATCCTCACCCTAGTTGCCTGGAAGTCAATCTTCCACTAGCAGCCTTTGGATGAAGACATAGAACTCTCAGCTCTGCCTGCTCCATGACAGCCTGGATACTGCCATGCTCCCACCTTGATGATAATGGACTGAACCTCTGAACCTGTAAGCCAGCCCCAATTAAATGTTGTTTTTTATAAGACTTGCCTTGGTCATGGTGTCTGTTCACAGCAGTAAAACCCTAACTCAGACACCATCCAAGCAAGGAAAGGATGAGAGTGAGAGAGAGGGTGATGGTAAGGCTGAGGGTGAGGGCGGCAGCTGGGGGTGGGGGTGGATCAAGGGTGATGGCAAGGCTGAGGGGGAGAGTAGGGGTGGGGGTTGGGGCCAGGGGGTGAGGGGGAGGGAGAGGGTGATGGTAACACTGAGGGGGTGGGGTCTGGGGGGGCGAGGGCAGGGGTGGGGCGGCGAAGGTGCCGGCAAGGGCAAGAACAACTAGAACTCTTCAGTGTTGTTGTGTGAGATTAAAATGGTGTGGAGGAAGGAGTGTAGAAGATAGTGCTATAAAGGAGTAATGGAGAAACTAGAACTCAGTGAGTGAAGGGGTGGAGATGGGAGGGTAGGAGGAGTAGGGGGGTGGGGATGGAGGTCAAGGTACAGGAGGGAGTGTGTGTGTGGGGGAGTAACTAACTCCAAAGGTCCTTTGGAAATCCATGTTACTGTAGAAACTTTCTAAAGTGTAGACATAAAAAGAGTTTGAATGGAGTCACCACACGGTGGAGGATAACGATGCCTTCAGGAGACATCATACACTACCATGTCCCCCGACCCTCGCTCCCCGTACCAGGAATGAGATATATTTTGGGGGGACTTTGGCCAGAGAGGTTCCATAGACAACAGCAAACACTAGAAGCTATTGGCAATGCTATTAGGTAGGTTCCACAATTGGACACTAACACCCTGTTGCTGCAGATACCACACCAGTGGCACAGAACATGGGGAAATCTAGTTGTCACTCAACTGGAAACTCTGCCTGCCCTGGGTGTTTTTAAAATCTATTCCCATAACAGCCGGGAGTCGCCACTATCACAGGAAAGTAGAGGGAGCCGGTGCCCAAGGCTACTCCCTGCCTAGTGACATCAAGGCTTAGCTGGAACACAGTGTGCCCCCAATCCCATGCTCCCAGCCCTCCTGCCACACTGTCTCTTCAGCACTACTTGCAGGTCCCCTGCCTCTCTCCTGACCAGGAGAACTGGTTTGGACTGGACTGGACTAGCCTGGAATGCTGATGGTGCAGGGAGCCGTTTAGCCACCAAACTTACAGTTTAGTGAGGCTGCGCAGTCCTCTGAAGGCAGAGACGCTCACGGAGTGAATCCTATTGTTTTGCAGGCACCTGTGACCAAGAGTAGTCAGAAAGAAAACAATACACTAGTGTCAGCTTCACAAGATAAAAGACCCTGGCACATGTAATCGGAGGTGATGGTGGCACACGCGTGTGCCAACAGCCTTGTCCCTGGCACCGCTGGTAAACCTCCTTAAATGCATTTTACTGGAATTAGAAATTGACCTGAGTGGAAAGGGAGAGACAGTGGGATAACTGGCCCAAACTGGCATTTTGCTGTTAAATTCTTGTGTGCTTGGGTCGGTGTTTATTTGCAAGTTGAAGCTATACATGGAAATAATATCAAGCTGCCCTCCGTGCCTGTTTCTCTGCTCAGGTTAGTGCAGCTGTCAGACCTCACCAGGGAGGAGGTTTCCTTGTGCAGTGGATTCTCAAAACTGATCCAAGTGCAGAGAACATGTGTCATGGAGCGTTCGGCTAACTGGGACGTCTCTGCCACAGCCCAGTCTAAGGCCCAGGGACCGTTGTGGAGGAGGAGGTACAAAGACTGTAAGAGCCGGGGCTGGCGAGATGGCTCAGTGGTTAAGAGCGTCGACTGCTCTTCCGAAGGTCCCGAGTTCAAATCTCAGCAACCACATGGTCGAGTTCAAATCTCAGCAACCACATGGTGGCTCACAACCATCTGTAATGAAATCTGATGCCCTCTTCTGGAGTGTCTTGAAGACAGAGTGTGCTCTGTACTTGACAGAACCACTGCTCATGAGCTCAGGGAAGCCAATGCTCTGAACAAAAGCAAGCCAGTCAATGTTTTAGCATTGGGGAGGAGAAGTGAGGGGGTCATGAACCCCTGCCCTTAGCTGGTAAGGTACTGGCAAGAGATGGTTCCCAATGGGAGGGAAGATCCAGTTTTCTTTACAAGTGTGGGCTCTGGTAGGTTAACTCTGCTCCAGTGGATGACCCCTCCCCCACCCCAAGTTTACGGGCAACACAAATTAGACTCAGTGGGTCATTAAAAAAAAACACAGAAAGAAGTCACATAGCTGGGAGAGATATGGAGGCAGGGGTGGATCTGTGGGATGAATATGATAAAAATATATTGCATGAAATTCTCAATTAGTAAAACAACTGCAAAACTTTGAAGTTGTAAAGCTACACCAATAGGAGCTAAAGTGGTTATTTAGAATTAATTTTCTAGACAAGAACTAATGCAGAGAAAAGCACGCACTGATCACATGGGCCTAAAATCCAGGCTTTTACATTTTCCTGTTACATATTCAGATTTATAAGTGCTCACATAGAAACAGACAAAAAAGTATTTGTGACATATGATACCACAAATCTTATCGCAAAGCAACCCCAAATCCTAGTAAATCGAATTGAGTCTGAGTAATCTGACACCGTAAACCTTGGTCTCAAAAGCCATTGAGACAACCCGTAAGGGGTTTAAACGGCCAGTGAACTAGACTGGAACGTCACACAGGCTTACAGAGTGACCTCGAGTCGCCCTGGACGTTTGGACTCCATACATGACTGCATATTAGAAGGAACAGGACCCAGGGCTAAGCTCTCCCGTTCCGTGCACCCGTGCGCAATGTTGCAGCCCTGTGGTTGCGAGGGACGATGAAGCAAAGATGGTGGGTCTGGAATCCACATTACTATCGTTCTGGAGACTGTCTCACATTTATATATGACTTGTTAGCAGTAAAAGAGAGAAAGCAATGTGAACGGACTTCAGTTAGTTTGATTCACAGGCATCCCCCTGATTCCACCAGAAAAACGCAGCTACGGAATTGATTCTTTCCCGTGACATGTGGTGGCCCGGTCACGTGAAAGGTAACACATCCTATTTCCTGATACACAGGGAGACTTGAAGATGGAGTGTTGTGTTTTCACCTGTAGTGAGCGTCTAGTAAGCAGCAGATTGCACTGTCTGTATATGGAGCCAAGGTGTGCCTCTAGAAACCGGGCAGAAGGTTTTGTCGTTAGGCTCTTTGGATTGTTGTTTGAAGTGATTTGCAAAAATTCAAAGGCTCATGCCTATAATTCGAGTACTTGGGATACGGAGGCAGGAGGACTTCTCTTAGTTCTAGGCCAGCTGGATCTTCACAGTGAGACTTGTTTCAAAACACAAGCAGGGGATGGAGAGATGGCTCAACAGTTGAGAGCATTAGCTGCTCTCCCAGAAAACCCAGGGTCCATTCCCAGCATCTACAATGTGGCTCACAACCATCTGTAATTCCAGTTCCAATGAATCCAAAGCCTTCTTCTGGCCTGCACAGGCACAAGGCTTGCACATGGTGCACAGATAGACATGCAGGTAAAGCACTCACAAACAAACAAACAAACAAACAAACACCAAAATGTTTTTGTGTATCTAAATGCTATAGAACTGATACCGATGCCATCTAAATATGTGGCCACCAGGGGGAGCTAGATATCAGGAAGAGTCTTTGGGCATCGGAGGATTCAGGGAGTTGCCCTGAAAAGCATTTTTTTTTAAGCTGAGAAATTCTGAAAAATAGATTGTCATTGGAGTTTTATTTTCGAACACGAAATAAATCTTTTAAAATATCTGGCACTTTAGAATAGTTTATTTTTATGAACTAATTTTTCATTTGGATTCCCTCTGGTTCCATCTATTTATTATTAAAAAAAAAAAACACCAAGTTTATTACACAGTTTAAACTATCAGAAAGACAGACAAATCTCTGACAACATAAGGCAGGACCTTGGCCTCTTGAGGATTATGCCTTTCTTTTTATTTTGCTATCAGAAGATAAAACTGAAGAATTATGTCTGTCATGAGCACATGATGTCAGAAACATGGACAGACATATTTGTGTCTTTTCACCCCGTCATAAATTACTGAATAACAACACATTTGTAAGATTTATTGTTTTTGTTGGCTGTAGTTTATAAAATAGTTCTGATAGCTCTTTACAGTAGTAGTTCTCAACCTGTGGGTCACACATCAGAAATTTATGTTATGATTCGTAACAGTAGCAAAATTACAGTTATGAAGTAGCAACTAAATAACTTTAATCTTGGAAGTCACCACAACACGAGGAACTGTAGTAATGGGTTACGGCATCAAGAAGGGTGAGAACCACTGCTCTACAACATAACCACGGCAATCACAGGTTCTTCTATTACCAATATTAACGCTTAGGTAAACCCCCAACTCACAACACACACACACACACACACACACACACACACACACACACACACACACACACACGCAGGGAATTACAGGATTATAAAGAGGTTAAGGAGGCTGTAATTCATGAGGGCTTTACTGAAGGCAGAGACAGACCTGATAGAGATGGTTAGATGAAACATAAGGAAATATAGTTGGAGATTTGCTGAAGGCAGGCACAGAGTCAGTGCTGACCGGCACAGGAATAGGAGGAGGCGAAATGCTAGATTTGGAAGGATGGATGGGAGGCAACCTGAATGAATCTTGTCAATTGTTGGTGACTGTGCTGAGCTGACATCCTTGGGACAGCTGGGAGTTCCCTGTGTGTGGGTCCCTTGGCCTAGCACAGGATGGTCAGACGACAGGTTTAGCTGAGGATGTCTCACTCTCTGTTGGTCTGGTGCTTCAGTAAGTCTGGACTTCATGCTGTGGTCTGAATACACCACGCACCCACAAATCCCCAAACAACTTAGGTGGCTTTCTTTCACTTGCACAAGTAAGTTGCTTATCAGTCAGTGTCTCACGGCTTGCGATGGGCAGGCAGTGGCATGTATGCACACAGACCTGATAGGGTTAGTTAGCTTTGTTCTCAGTACTGTGACAAAACACCCGACAAGGAACAACTTAGCAGAGGGCGGGCTTATCCTGGCTTGCAGTTTGAGGGAACACAGCCCCTCGAGTCAGGGAAGGCAGGGTAGGAGGAGCAGGAGGCAGCTTGTTAGCTGTTATCTCCAGCCAAGGAGAGCTGAGGCAGAACAGGAAACAGGCTACAAAATCCCAGTCATCCATTTCCTCCAGTGAAACTCCAACTCCTCAAGCTCCATAACCTTCCACCACAGCGCTGCCCAGTTGTTTAAGCACTTGAGCCTAAGGCGTTCAATTCATATTCAAACCACAACCCTGAGGCAGGATAACCTGCCTCTGCTTCCATACTCAAACCAGAACCAACTGCTGCTGCCTTGTTTAAATGCCCCACTCAGGGCAAGGAACAGTGCAAGGACTTAGATTCTTTCCCTTGGCAAGAGTAGGGACGGGGTTGGGAGCGTGGCTACACTGTCTTCAATCCTATAGGCGGAGGTATCACCTGGGTGTTTGGAGGAGGAGAGGGGTTTGGAGCCCTCTATCCTTCAGTCCTGATCAAGTGAGGTGATATAAACCCATTCAAAATCACTTTCTGCCGGGCGTGGTCAAAATCACTTTCTTCTAACCAGATGCTTTTCCTGATGGTGCTATCGCAACCTGCAACCTGTCCCATGGTGTCTCTCAAGCTCTGGTTCCTTCCTGGAAATAGTGGATCTTTCATTTTGAGCAACATGAGCAGATCGGAGTGCTGGCTGCTGCTGTCCTGGACTGACTGGCTGACCACTCCTGGACTAAGGTCTTTTCCTGGAAGAGCTCCCACTGGTTCTGAGGAGTGGTTGGGCTCCGGTCCACTTTTTCTTCGTTAAAAACTTTTCCTGGAAAGAGTTCCAACAATTCATGGATAAAGTTTTCAGAGGCGACTCCCACGTCAGCATCCCCTTAGATAGCCATTTGCTTGATACTCTGCTCATTTCAACTCTCATATCAGAGACTCTCAGAGAGAGAAGAACCTAGATTAGCTGCTGGTGTGTCATCCACATTGTGACGAGGCCATCTAGAGTACACCCTGAAATCTCTTCCCACAGACAGCCCTCCAGGAGAAGCTGCTTACATAGACTATCATAAGCAGAATCATGGGTGTTTTGCTTGGGAGATGGTCTTTGCAAGCAGGAGGAGGTAGCTCATGGCTGATGCTTGGTCATTTGAGGGCTATGAGGTACCAGCATATCCTCTTAGAGGCCAATCTGATGTGTGCTGTTGAATATATGTCCTGGCTGAACTCTTCGCTATCATACGTATGTGTCAATCAAGTTCACATTTTTCTGATGTGACTTTGGAAATAAAGTCTCAAACCCAGAGGACTGACAGAGTAAGAAAATGCCACCCCTTCCTGCTTTAGTATCGGCCTCAGCCCTCTTCAGGACCAGCCTGCTCCAGGCTGCGCAGTGTTGGTTATATACTGGGGATATACTGTTGATTGTAGTGTGTTTATACTAGCTCCATCTATTTCTTAAGAAAGTGCACATCTGTATTAGTACACCAAGATGAAATCAAGGTGTCCATAAGCAGGGTCCATAAGTTCCAGGATGTTTTCTTGATAGTATGTTTCAGGGACAGAGCCTCTAAGTCCAAGAAGTAAATAACTATTTATGGCTCAATCATAGAGTTGACCTAAATCATACAGAGATCACCTTGGATATTGCGGATGTTGAGAATACATTCGTGAAGCTCACCTGAAGAGAGGCAAGCAGCCCAATGCTGATCAGGGCCAAGATAGAGAGTGAACTTCCTCAGCTGAACTTGCTAACATATGGGAAAATTCTGTGGTGGTTTGGATAGGAGTGTCCCCCCCATAGGCTCACAATATTTGAATGTTTGGTCATTAGGGAGTGGAGACAGGGATTAAGAGGTGTGGCCTTGTTGGAGGAAGTGTGTCACTGCGGGTAGGCTTTGTGGCTTTAGACGCTCAAGTCAGGCCCAGTGTCCTGTTCTTCCTGGTGCCTGTGGATGTGAAACTCTCAGTTACTTCTCCAGCACCATGTCTGCCATGCTTCCTGCCATAATGACAACAGACTGAACCTCTGAAATGTAAACCAGCCCCGATTAAATGATTTCCTTTATAAGAGTTGTTGTGGTCATGGTGTCTCTTCACAGCAATAGAATATCGACTAAGACAAATACTTCATGATTTAAACATTTAAAAACAAAAAAACCAAAAAAAAAAAAAACCAAAAAAACTAGTGGTGCTGTTTAAAGCCAGAGTCTCGCACATACTGAGCAAGTGCTCTTCCCCAGAGCTACATCCCTTGCCCACTATTTAATAATGATACCGGATCTTGCTGAAGATCACCACATCTTTAAAAATTCTTCTAAAAGATTGATTTTATTTTTAGTTACACTATGGGGGGGGGGGAGTTGTGTTCATATGTGCATATGAGTGGGTCTCCCTAGAGGCCAGAGCTCTTGGATCACTTGAAGGTGGAGTAACAGACAGCTGTGAGTGGCCAACTTGGGTTGGGATCTGAACTCTGGTCTTCTGAAAGAGCAATACTCATTCTTAATTTACACACCTCTACAGTCCCTATTTCTTCTTCCTTTTTCTTTTGCACTTATTTATTATTATATGTGCACACACACACACACACACACACACACACACACACACACACACACACACATACACACCATTCAGTATACACAGAAGTCAGAAGACAACCTTTGGGAGTCATCTCTCTCCTTCCGGGGGTTGTTCTCAGATCATCAGGTTTGGTGCCTGTGCTGGGTAGTTTTATTCTACTAAATCATACACACACACACACACACACACACACACACACACACACACACACACACACACATATTCTGTTACTCTAGAGAACCCTGACCTGTTGGGGTTCACGAATCACCTCACAAACCACAGGAATACTAATCTCAGTCAGACAGGGATACTTTATTGAGCATCCACCCTAGGACTGGTTGACCAGGGTCATGGTCTAGATTTGAGAACTGAACTGTGACCCCGAGTTAAGATCCTACAGGGCTTTTAAAGCCTGAGATCTACAAATATCTGTGCCGAGTTATTCTGCCAATCTGGGTTTATAGGTAGGGGGATTTCCTTAGGAACATGTCTGTTGTTGTACCCTTATCCTGTTCCCACTGTTGGGGTATTCAGCTGTGGCAGGGGACTTGCCATATCTAACATCCACGTCTTAACTTGCCAACCAGGATGTCAGTTACCCACGTACATGTCTCTTTCTGCCAAGTAGGATGTCAGTTCTTGGGGAGGTCTTGGGAACTTAAACTCTACTTGACCACTACACAAAATGGAAATAATTTCTTATATTGGTGAAGGTGTCTGTCTTATGTTTGGGTCCATCCCAAAGGAAGGCTATACCATAAAAGTTTATACATATATTCAGCAAGTGCTATTGGGTGGTTGGTTTGGGTGGATATATATATATATATATATATATATATATATATATATACAGTTTTATTGACTTCTATCATGATTGGTTTCTAAGGGCACAAAACATAAGAGAATATGTAATCAATTTATCATTAGAAAGTTTCCTAGCAACAGCAGAAATGTATGAGAAAGTTTCCTTATAATGGCAGGGTAGCAAGGTAACAGTTACCTAGGCCTTAACATTTTACCTAGGCCTTAACAGACTGATATGATTAATATACACTGAGCCATCATGGTTGCCCTAAGTTTGACACACTTTTCTCTGAGATGAGCATTGAGCTGACCCATGAGAGGGGAAAGCAGAAATACATATTTCCGTTCTGTGAAGCATGGCGGAGGACCCACAGCACGCATGCTCCCATTTACTTAGGGAGGTTTTTCTAGAATGTCTCCTAAGAGACACTCAGAAGTTTTACTTGCAAGTCTTCAGCTAAGGGATAAATACTTTCTCGAGGTGGGAATTGTCAGACTTAATATGTAATATGATGCTGTTACAGAAGTAAACAGGTACACAAGACTGAAGGTTGACAGTAAGCCCAGAGTTAAAGTTTTCCTTACAGCTTCTGCAGCTCATGGTACTTCCTGAAGCCGTTGGGAGGGAGTGTTCTTATGAAGTTCCTCTGCAGGGACCTGAAACACACACACAGTTCAGTCTTGCTGAGTGGCTCTTCACTTTCATATCTTACTTCTCATTATGACAGTGACGATCCTGGGCTGGATTCTGAACCGGATGCACTATAGCCTGGTTTAATGATGTGTTTTGAATGAATGACTCAGAAAGCCTGACTAGTCACACTTTCTCCAAGTCAGTCTGGGAGTCTGAGCCACCACTAAACCATCTCTCTTCTTACTCCTAGCTTACTGAGACTTCCTACCAGCGTTCTGACTTAGCTTCCGAACCAAAGGCAGCCTTAGAGACTTTCTGTGTTTATATTGTGGAAAGAGAAATTGTTAACTATTTGAATTTGGTTTAATGACCCAGGTGAAAGTTTGGTGTGCTCTTAAAAGAGTGTTTATTTATCCACCCTTCTGTTCCTTCCTTCCTTCATTTATCCATTCTCTCAATAAACGCCTGTTAAACTCCCACCATGTTCTTTTGTAAAGAGCATCTCTGCCCTCTCTGTGGATGACTGATATCTAATTTATCTATAAATTAGAGGATTCTCTCAGAGAATCTTATCCCTATTCCCTAGGGCTAAGGAGGCAATTTGTTGTCTATTGCGTTTGTTCGTTTACATGTTTGTTTCAAAGTGATTATTTCAGTGTGTTGGGAATTTTGGGGGGTATCTAGGAGAGTATGGAGCTGATACATTTTCCCCTTTTCATGCGAGATTAGGACTTCAAAGACTGTGAGGAAGCGCACTTAATATCCCTAAAAAGGGGTACAAGTGAGATTCTATGAGAACCCCCAAGCACTCTTGAGTGGAATGGTTTGAATGCAGGAAGGGAGGTTCATTTAGGAACTTTCGAGAAACCTCTCTTGTAAAGCTGGATCCTTATTAGCACATGCCTAGGGATTCTAAACAAATTCTTTCTAAATGATACAAGCGAAGAGGGATGGATATTACTTTCATTGACCAGGAAAACCCCGCATACTTTCATCATGTCAAATATCTTTATATCTTGAATTTAGACGCCCTGTTTGGTTCTTCACCAAGCATTGTATACAGTGTGCGCATGTTGTACGGAGGAAGCACAAGCCAGGGCTCTCCTTTTTACTGGCTATGTTCAGGGATCTAAAAGTCAACTCTCAAACAAAGTTAACATTTATTGAGCTGGGACAAGGTTTAAATATTTATAGCTATCTGTGTTTGCTCACCTCACTCTTTAGAATTTATGTGAAACATTTTCAAAAAGCCTTGACTTCAATAAACACTCATTGGGTGATTAGCTTCTTTGATATTTTACTTACATGTGACTTAGGCCATTTCTGACATTTCCCTAGAAGAGTTGCAGCTTCAAATCTGGAAGAACGAACTTACTAGGGAAACGTGTGATATTTAGTCTTGTAATGCATTTACACTAAAGCCTAGAGCTTTTCACCCCCTCTGGGACAGAACAAACAGACTGGAACAAGGTGTGAAGTAGAGCCAGGGATCTGCAAGAAGAGTCTATATGGACAGCTGGAATCAAGTGGTTTAGTCAAAAGTAAAAGACAATGCTGTATAACTGTATTTATCGCTATGTATAGAGTCAGACTTGCAGTGTACGTGTGTGTGTGTGTGTGTGTGTGTGTGTGTGTGTGTGTGTGTACAGTCCTGATATGAATCCAAGGCCCTGTGTATATTAAGCAAGTACAATATTACTGAGTCAATACTTCAAGTCTGATAGTACTGTTTTCTTTTCTCTTCCTTCCTTCCTTCCTTCCTTCCTTCCTTCCTTCCTTCCTTCCTTCCTTCCTTCCTTCCTTCCCTTTCTTCCTTCCTTCCTTCCTCTCTCTCTCTCTCTCTCTCTCTCTCTCTCTCTCTCTCTCTCTCTCTCTTTCTTTCTTTCATTCTTCTTTCCTTCTTCAGAAATAGCCAAATATTGTAGATTTAAATCTCTGAGCATTATACCTACAACTACGAATGCCTGTTGAATATCTACCAAGCAACCTGTTAAAGTTAAATTGAAATAACAAATCTAACAGTGGTGTTATGATCGTTCCCATTTACTGGGACCTAGCCTCCCACTCTTCCATCAATCTGAAGTCCAGGGCAGGTGCCCTGAATCCACTTTATAGTTTCTTCACTTGTCTTCTTGTAGAATATGATCTTAGGTTTAGTTTTTAACTCTCCTTCCATCTCTCCTCCCTCCCCCTCCCTCTTTGCCTTCCTCCCTTTCTCCCTCCCTCCCTTCTTCCTTTCCTTTCTGGGTTAAAGCTGGCTGATACATATCTAATTTTGTATGCATACCATAATAATTTATCTACATTATTTACTGTTTCCCCCACCTCCATCCCTCTAGCATTCTTTCTCTGTTCCTTTCTTTCACAAAGATTAGTTGGTTCACTGGCAAATAAATTCCAATATTACTTGTGGGAAAATGAAAAAAAAAAAAAACAACTGAGGTTGGCTGCATCAGACTTTCATTTGGATTTTGCAGTAATTTGATGAAAGTAGTGGGGTTGATAATTCTCTCTCTCTCTCTTGTTAGAAACGAATTCGTAGAAACTCTTTCTAGGACCTCCATCAGCTTCTTTAGAGTTACCATTACTTTTTTCTCTAGCAGGACTAATTACTAGGATAGGCTGGGGAGGTGAGAAGGGAAGGACACAGAGGATGCTTCCTCTTCATCTAGGAAATGTCACTTCCTTCAACTTCCCTCAGAGAGCAAGCTTTTGTGCATGACATTCCCCTGGGTCTCAGTGTATGTTCCCGGACTGAGGTCCACTGGGTAACACCCAGATTCTGTGAACTTGACGGGCTCTGCTGCAGCTCCTTTACCTGGGTGCCAAGCATCTGAGTTGCCGTGTAGGTTGTTTGAGAAAGGCAAGACTTGCCAACACCTGTATAGTCAAGGGTTACTCTTACTGTGTCTGCGTGAACCAAAAAGCCAGAGTCACAAGATATTAAAACACATGGATGAAGTCCCCACACCAACAAAACCCAAAGCCCAACCAACTCAATAAAAAGATACCGAAGTTTCTATTTTCCATTGAGGTCTTTAAAAAAAATCTGGACCAACATGTGTGCTTGTGTGCTGCTGAAGTCTGGCTAAGTCAAATAACCTTGACTAGAAACTTAGCACCACAAATGCTAAGCTCAGCAGGACACTCTTTATACGACTCTTTCTTTTCTATATGTAAGTCTGAATTGTGTATGAAAAGATGACAACATCAATATGACAGCATCAAAATGTGATTTAGAAGTTAATTTAAATATGAAGTTCTGGGAATATTTTTTCCAATTTATTTTATTTGTTTCTCTTTATTTGTACACAAGCATACACGAAAACTTCCTTGTGTGTAATAAACTCCAAAACAGCTCTTGCAATAAGCATCGAATAAAAATTCTGTGTAATGAGAAAGCTGTAAGAAGTATTTATTTAGCCTTACCCTCCCCACCCCCCAGTAGCAATTGAAACGGATGGCGTCTTTTGCTTAGATGAAATACCGTGAATAGTCAACACTTCACAGAGTTGTTTATGAAGTAACTTAAGGTGAGGTCTATTATTTAAAAGCGTTTCAAGCCATGCGTGAAAAATTCATTATAACTGATTTAGGGAGGAAACCGTCTTTGAACCAAAAAAAACGCATTCTTAGTGATGACCCAGGGTCGGCCCCAGGGGTCCACTGCAGCACTATTCAGCCTTATTAAGGACGAGCCAATCTTTGCTACTTACATTACAGTCACATTGGAAGAAACTGATGGGACAGCTCGTAAATTGGCTTCATCACAGTCAAGTTCTAGATCTCGGCACAAACAATGCATGGGCACAGAGCCAACCACTGAACAGAGAGGAAGCGGGAAGGAGTAACAAAGTGGGGGGCCGGGTGGGAGGGGGGACGAAGAGAAAGAAAGGCAGAGCCATGAGTATTGCCTGCTATGCAAGTCTATCATGCTTTACCTAAGCACTTGGGTGAATGCTTTAAATTAAGGTTCCATTGTTTGCTCTGAATTTAAGGTCAAGACCAGGCCAGCCTAGGAGTAACATAAGATAATATACACGGCGAGGAGCCAATCCCTCTTTCCTTCTTTTCCTTTTAAAATGATTTTTAAAATGTGTGTGTGTGTGCGCTACCATGAGTGTAATAGATGTGTGTGTGTCTGTGAGTCCACGGGTGCCCCAGAGAACACCGGACCCCTTGCAGCTGGTGGTGACTGGTTATAGGGGCCTCTGCGGATGGGAGCTGGGGAGCCAGACTCTAGTCCTTTGCAGGAGAAGTAAGTGCTCTTAACCACTGAGAAACCTTTCCACTCCCATGTCAGATGTTTGTTCAGATAATGGAATGCTGACTAACGTATGGGTGGGGAAAGCAAGGAGTTTCCTGGATTTCTCACCATCTTTTAAGTTTTCCCTAGACATAGGAGATAATGAAATGGCTTGCATAGTGAGATGGACTAGTGACTGGAGCAGCAGGGGCAGAGGAGCCATCTTCCCTAGTTTGTCTATTGGTTTTGTTTTAATAGAGAACTGACATTCCATTTGTTGCAAAATGAGTGAAATCTTCTGCTTCTCTCATCAAAGGGAGAAGTGATTGTGTGTGTCTGTGCATGCGTATGTGTTTTGTGTGTGTGTGTGTGTGTGTGTCTGTGGAGGGGGAGGCTTTTATGTCCATTTGAAAGCTTCTGTTTGATAATAAGTACTGAAAGTAATAAATAAAGTCTTTGGTGGGAGACTAAATGATTTTAACCAGAAGCTAGCAAGGAGACATAAGCACAGAGTGATAGGCTTTCCTCCTTTTGAAAGGGTTTTCCCTGTACAGCTCAGGGCTGAGAGCACAGAAGCCTGGCAGCAGCTCCCGCGTGTCCTGCAGAGTTTTAAATGAGCTATTATTGTTTAAAAATAAGCAAGTATATGTAAAGCATTGCAGTTTTAGTGTCTCGGAAGAAGTCAGGAGACATGGATACACATGTTCCTGATTGACAACAGCTAGAAGTGGTTTCTCTGGTGCACCGCGGCACTGAATATTTATAGCTGTAGCTGCTGCTACGTGGTTCCCAGCACCAGGACTCAATAGATGATGGGGGGCGGGGGAAATACACTCACTGTCTTGAAAGTGTCCGTTCTACATTAAGCAGAAACCACACTGTAGGAGTTACATGGATTACAACTGCTGCTAGACTACTTAGCTTTGTGAATGGGGGGCTCTAGTAGATTCTAGACCTGTTGAATCCCATCTGTAAGATGTCCCAGCCCCACAGGATGGCCAAAAGTATCCATCCCATCCTTCATCTTCTCAACACTCAGTATCAGTGGAAATAGGTTGGGCAGAGAAGCATTCGTCCCCCAAGTGAAGTTTTAGGAGTTATTCAGACTATCTGTGACAAAAAAAATCCTCTCAATATTTTAAAACTATCTTTTGAAAAACTCCTGGATGCTGTCATGCTCCAAAATTGTACGCGTTCTGCAGAATGTGGTGACACACACCCGTGATCCAGAATTTGGGGGGCAGAGGCAAGAGGATTGTGGGTTCAAAGGCACCCTGATAATTTAAAAAGTATATTTAAAAAATGTTCATGTAAGAATTATAACTGGGTTAAAAAAGGATTACTGCACGAGCAGGTCAATGCTTATAGCCAATGAATACATAATTTCTCCCTCAAATCCCTCAAAGTTAAACTTTGATTATGTAAGATAGCATTGGCTATCTTACCTATGGTGCTTTCTATGACATTTCTCTGAAGAGGTGACTTTAAAATGCGGATTGCTCACATTCTTTCAAGTATGTGAAATATTTTTGAGCCGATCTTAGGTTCGTTTTTAACATGAGGAAAGTGTTACAACAGGAACCTTAATTTAAGTTTCACCCCACTGTTATTTCATGTACTGCTTGAGATGTTTAATTTAGCAGTTGTAATCCCCACTCTAAAGAAATCTAATTAAAAATTGAGCTTTTTTGATGTCTTCTAAGCATCAACCAAAAAATTACTCCTGTATTGATCTCGATCCATCACTTATTGTGTAGTGCCATACTTCTTGAATAATTACTTGTGACAAATCTCTTCCACAGGGTCAGGGTAGGCAAAACTGGGTTCTTTTCTGACTCCCTCTGTTTTCTCCTACTGTTTTTGCTTTACAAACTATAGTGTGAGCTATGACAGCTGCAGTTCCCTCCTTGACCTTAATGGTCTGAACTTTGGATGCAGCTGCTGATTCATTCATTCTCTCTCTCTCTTCCTCTCTCTCTCTCTCTCCCCTCCCCCTCTCCCTCTCTCTCCTTCTTCCTCTATTTTCTCTCCCTTCCTCCCTCTCTCTCCCTCCCTCTCCCTCTCTCTCCCTCCCTCTCCCTCTCTTTCATTTTGTCTCTTTCTTTCTTTCTTTCTCCTTGTTCTCGCCAGTGTTTTTGGACACAGGCTCCCACTGTGTGGCCCAGGATGACCTTGAACACCAGATCTGCTTCGAAGGCTTCTGGTGCTGCTGACTTTACGCCATTGTACCACTGGACATCTTATGTTTGACATATGTGCAGGCGTGCACCATTAGACCAAATGGAGCTCTTTCTTACGGATTTTCTTTTTTTGCTATTACCTTCTTTTGCCATTTAACAATGTCTTTTATAACTCGTTAATGTGTGTTGATGACTTAATTCTGTTAATAACTATTCTTTAACTTTAAATTAATAAAATATTTTTGGAATATGGTAAGATAGAAGATTCAATTCAATTTATTTTTGGATAGGGTTTGATGAAATTTTAATTTAAATGTAAGGAATGAAAACACATAAAATACAAAAATGAAATTACATTTTAACATAATATATTTAGTTTATGAATTTATAATATATTAATAACAATGCTATGCTTCCAAAAGGTTTTTCAGCAATATTAGGAATTAACCCTAGAACCTTATACGTGCTAGGCAAGTGTTCTGCCAGAGAGCTGCATCACCAGCTAAACCTTGACCTTTCTGATGATCAAATTATTTGACTCCCCACCTTTGAGAGGCAGGTGTGATGCTGACAAAGGTTGCTGGGCAACTGTATGACTCACGGGAGAGAAGGGCATACATTTACATTGGGGATTGTTGGTAGTCTTTTAATCTCATTTGAGTAGTGAAGACAAAGACATGGTATCAATGTGAAAAGCTAAACTTTAGATTTATAGTAGAACAACAAGGGAAAGAACACAGCAAAAGGGTCGCCCCTCCCCAAACCCTTGGTTTATGAGTAGAGTTTTGAAAATTACAGGTCCCAGGCACACATGCATATTTGCAGGATTTATTAACTAGACAAAACTTATTTAAAAGAAATTATTTTAGTACAGATTCCTATTTGAAAACATGATGAAGCCACTCTCCAGGCTTTCTCCCTCCCACACCGCAGGCACTACCTGCAAGTGCTCTGCAGGGACTGCAGAAGTGAGCTGTAGGGAGAAAGGCTCTCAAAGGCCCATTGGCGCCATGGCTGGAGACTGCAGGTGCCTTTCATGTGTAGACCCAAGCAGCTGCTCTGCCTCTCCATTTTCTTGTTTTCCCTCACTGCACTGTTTTTCTTTCTTTCTTTCTTTCTTTCTTTCTTTCTTTCTTTCTTTCTTTCTTTCTTTCTTTCTTTCTTTCCTTCCTTCCTTCCTTCCTTCCTTCCTTTCTTTCTTCCTGTCTTTTTTTTTTTAATCATAATTTTTTAAATTGATTCTTTGGGAATGTCACACCATGCACTCCAGTCCCACTCATTTCCCAGCCCTTCCGTATCCACCTTCCACCCTTGTAACCTCCCCCATGAAAAGAAAATAAAAATAAAATTAAAATTAAAAAAAAAAGAAAAAGGAAAAAAAAATCACCTCTGATGGCCAAAAGGACATTATATAAAATAGCAACCCTGACCACGGACATTGATTTTGTTTGCAATACCTGGTTTGATGAATTACTCTTAAAAACAGAATTCCAAATTGAAGTTTTCTTTCTTAAGATGCTTGCAACTAGAAAACCATACTTGACTTTCAAAAGCAAACATTTAAAATAAAATGTTGTAGCCAAAAGGTAAAAGCATGGTGTTTTACCAGGACTTCATCAAAGAGGGGCCTCAGCTGCGTGGTTACTTACAGCATTCGGAAGTTTCTGCCTCAAAGGAGTTAGTGGAAGCCAGTTTATAGTAATTAGCAAAATATTTGTCCAGTTGCAGAGACCACCCATTGTTGTCTCCTGAAAAGAAAAATTCGAAAGCGAAGAAGTTAAAAAAGAAAAACAAGCTGATATATTTTGCTATCTTGACAAAATAGTTCCTCTAAAATAAGGCAGTGAATCGCGAAGTTAGTTTGCTAATTATCATCAAGGACTGGCTACGGGTATGCGTTTCTGTCCCCAGTCGGAGGCCTGGGGTGGCCCCAGTCTCCATATTTATCAAGCTCTGTAGTAGCTTCCTGCAAGTCTTATTTACCACACTCAAGCCAGCGATGGTCATATATGCTGCAGTGTGGTATATCATTCGTTCTTCACGTTGTTTTATGTTTCCCTAAACCATCTTCATTACCTGAAACTGAGTCTTGAAATGTCTTTATTCATCTAAACTGGTTTTGGAGATATACAGACATGGATAGGTGGCTGTGGTGGCTTGAATGAGACCGGCTCCCAACCATTCATGCTTAGTGTCCAGTTGGTAAGTGGTTTAAGAACAATTAGGAGGTGTGGCCTCATTGGAGTAGGTGTGGCCATGTTGGAGTAGGTGTGGCCTAGCTAGAGGAAGAGCGTCACTGGGGGTGGTCTTTGAGGTTTTAAAAGGCCACACCAGGTCTAGTGTCTCTTCATCTTTGCCTTTGCCTTCAAATCAGGATGCAAAGTCCTCAGAGCCACACCTGTCTGCTTCCTTCCATGATGATCATAGGCTAATTCTATGAAACTGTAAGCAAGCCCCCAATTAAATGCTTTCTTTTATGAGTTGCCTTGGTCATGATATCTCTTAATAATATTAGACAACCAAGGTGGGTAGGATGATTATATTTAACGCATGAAGCAGCGGGCCAGAGAGGTGTCTCAGTTGGAAAAGGGCTTGCTGCACAAATTCAGGATCCTGAGTTTAGTTTCCAGAATCCACATTAATACAAACAAACAAACAAAACTAAGGACCAAAACCAATGAAATAAAACAAACGTGGGTGTGGTGGTGAAATACCCACAATGTGAGGACTCCCCCACGTTCAGGAGAGGCGACACCCCAAAATCACCCACAAGAAACGGTCTTGCTGCAAACTGCAAGAGGATTTATTCAAGAGTGCTCTCGGGCCCACGGTCATACACCACCCAGGGGTAGAGGACCTTGGTGCCCCGAGTAGCTGGACAAGGGGGTATTTAAAGGAAGAAACCACAACTCAAGGAGGTGGGAAGGGCGTTGTTGGAAAATACGAAAAATACCAGTTAAGAGTCACAAGGAAGTGCAAAGTTACAAGAGTCACGAGGAATACCTGGTAATTGTGAAGGTTATTTCTCAAGACAGTTTCTAAGAGGCCCTAACAATAGCACATTTGCATAGCGGGTTTTGGCAATGGTCAGGGTGACTTTCTTTGAATGAACACTCTTTGAACCCAGGAAGGGGGTGGGTGGAGGAATGTCAATATCTGTTTTATGATTAGCAGACCTTGGAGCAATGAGTCACAGAGGTCACATTCCCAAGCCTGGGCTTAAAGGCCTAGAATTTTGTTTTTACTTTGTTACACTTTCAGTGGCATGTTCTTGTGATTCCCGATTAGGGAAGAGAAGACAGAAAAAGTGAATATAAGGAAGAGAGCTGACTCGAGAGAAAGACCATACTGCAGGCAGCAGAGCTGGAGAAAGCGGCCACTGGAGACTTTTGAAGTTCAGACTGTCCCATCAAGAGCTCTAGAGGCTGGACATAGAACTGAATGATTTGGTATTTGGCTTGTTGGTCTTTGTTTCTGCTCTGGTCTGCCCCTTTCTTGCTATGAAGCTTTTCTGTTAGAATGGGGGCAGTTATTCTGTGCCACTGTATATTAAAACTCATGTGTAACTTTATAAAAGTTAAGGCATTGGCTCTAGCGTCGGAAGATGTTGGACTTTTAAATGATGTTGAAACTGTTAGAACCTGTATAGACTTTTGAAGTTGGAATGGACTCATTCTGTATTATGGGATGGCCATGAGTCTACAGGGACAAAGAACAGACAGTTATTGCCTAGCATATAATTAGGTGTCAGGCTGGTAAGGTGGAAACTTGTGGTAGTTTATACTGTCAACTTGACAGACCCCTCGGTCACTAAAGACCCAAGCTTCTGGGCATATTTGTGAGGGATTATTGGACTGGGTTATTGAAGTGGGAGGACCCACACTAGATGTATGTAGAACAACTACAGAACTAGGTTAGGGCTCCAGGCTGATTTACTGAAAGAAAGTAAGCTGAGTATAATCACTTATCACCCTCTGTCCCCTCTTTTTCTTCAGCACTGAGGACTGAATCTATTCCTGCCTATGAGGCCAATGGTCTACCAGTCACTACTCTGTGCATCTTGACTGTGGATACAATGTGACTGGCTGCCTCAAGCCTCTGTCCACTGGGGCTGCTCTGCTCTAATGAACCGTTCTCTTGAGGACTAAACCTGTGTTTGGTTAGTCACATTTGCCAGACAATTTGTTGAAGCAACAAGACCCTCCTCCTAAGACTTGCACATCCTCTCACGGAGTCCTCTGAAGCTGTGAGAGGAAAAGCAACCTTGGTTATATGAACAAGCAGACTAGGGTAGAGGACTGGTTGTGTGTGTGTGTGTGTGTGTGTGTGTGTGTGTGTCTTTGGATTGAATCTATAGTGTGTCCATATGTGTCTGTTAGGTTTTGAGGTGTGTGGCATTAGCATTTCCCCTTTTCTAGACTTGGCTGTTTGTTGACTCCTTTGTGAACATTTAGTTCTATTCTTTTAATTAATGCAGAGGCATTGAGGAATTGAAATTTGAGTTTATTATTATTAGACTTGAGGAAAGTGTTGAAATTTATAAAGTGTTACCAAAAATTTTCAAAATATATTTATTTTTCCGAGTAGCATTGTGAGGTGTTATTATGTATTTATGAAAAAAATGTGGAAATAGATGACTCACTGGTCTCTGGTGACATTGAGGGACTGCTGTTTCCTCCTTTTTTCCTCTTCTTACCCTCTTTCCTTCCCCCCTCATCCCTTCTCTCCCTCTTTTCTTTCTTCTTTTGATGTGGTACTATAGATCAACTCAGGGATTCACAAACACACACACGAGGGTAGTGCTCTACCCAAGTCTGCTTGTTCTTACAACCAAGGT
The DNA here is from genome assembly GCF_000001635.26 of Mus musculus. Classification (NCBI taxonomy): domain Eukaryota; kingdom Metazoa; phylum Chordata; class Mammalia; order Rodentia; family Muridae; genus Mus; species Mus musculus. Next base: position 79,689,988 of record NC_000069.6, read on the forward strand.
TGCTTTCCCTGTCATGGCTGCAAAGATGACTTAGTGAGAGGATGACCAAATCTTAGGAGGGTCTGCAGATCTAACATTTCAGGCTGCAGAGCCTTGAGTAATTGTGGTCCTGGATGGCTGCAGCTTACCTGGTCAGATATTCCTAGTCAGAAGCAGTGTGGGGGGTGGGGCTGAGGGGAAGCAGGTGACAAGGCAGCTCTCTGGAACACAGGGCTGTTTAGTAGGTGACATTTCCTTGCTGCCAAGAGTGATAGGCATGCCAGTGACTGACACGATGTTATTTGCAGTACTTCTTTAGCAGGTCCTATATTTAACTCAGCTTTTTTACAAGTGGACTATTTTAAGTTGTCACATTTTTACTATACACTGTGGAGTGACTTAGCTTAATCGTGGGCTTGGTGCCCTTTTGTGGTTATTCGTCTCTCATGACTGCCCTCTTGCCCTTCTTCTGATTTAAGGCATGCAGTGTATGTGATTATCTTAGTTTCCTTACTGTTGCTCTGTGATAAAATACGCCGACAAAAGCAAGTTAAAGAGAGCTTATTTTAGCTGCCAGGTTTCAGCCCATGGCTTTGAGGAAGTCATAGCCACACAGGAGCTTTGTCAGCCTTTTACACTGCACCGAATTAGTTCATACCGCTACCCCAGCTCTCTTTCGACGCCTTTACAAGACCCAGAATACTTTGCCGAGGGAATGGTGTCATTCCTCAGTTAATCTAGTCTAATAACACCCCCCCCCGCTGTGGTCATGCTCAGAGGCCTATTTATCAGACAGTTCTAGATTTTGTCCCAGTGACAATTGGCATTGGCCATCACTGTGGCCTTTGTTTCGGTAATTTTGTCAAACAAGTTCAAATGGTGTAGTTACTCAAGTCTTGTTGCTTGCTCTATCTTTCTTCTTCTTCTTCTTCTTCTTCTTCTTCTTCTTCTTCTTCTTCTTCTTCTTCTTCTTCTTCTTCTTCTTCTTCTTCTTCCTCCTCCTCCTCCTCCTCCTCCTCCTCCTCCTCCTCCTCCTCCTCCTCTTCTTCTTCTTCTTCTTCTTCTTCTTCTTCTTCTTCTTCTTCTTCTTCCTCTTCTCCTTTTTTTCCTGTTATAAAATGCCCTTAGAGGGGATTTTTCTGGGACACCATCTTGGACCAGGTGGACTGTTGGGGACAAGCACCCACAGACAGTATTGACCTTGTAGCAGGTGTTACCGAAACATATGTGTCCCCATAAACTCCACCACATGCTGTCTGCCTCATAACAGGTATAAAAAAGTCTTAAATATTTACACTCTCATCATACTCCTTTATGGAGTCATGGGGTGGAAGAACTCTTCTGCAGGTGACAGGCTGAGTGTAGAGCTGACCATCGGGGAAGGGATGGCAATGGCATCTATTATTGTTATGGTTAGCATGAGTGGTATGGGGAGAGGGAGTGGGGTTGGTGGATGTTAGCGATGGGGAAGCCTGAAGCCTGAGTAGTGGTGGAAGAACTGGATACAGATGAACTAACTGCTAGAGCAATACAGGGGTCAATGAGGTAGTCGTTAACCATGGTGTTGGTGGACTCCGTGTTCATTTTGCTGAGGATTCTTCCCCTACAGCATGAGTGACTGTTGTGCTGGTGAACTTCTCAGAGGTGACATTGCTGGGCAGCATGCACCATTATGGAGGGGAATCCCTGCACATCTGCTGTTCCTTTTGAACTTCTTCCTGTCAATTTCGGTGACTGCTAAAGCTGAGCTGCTGTAATGATAAATCCATGATAGGCTCACGATAAAGTGTTGTGACTTTAAACCAATTGCCATGTCTGGGATAGTGTCTTTAACACACTGAGTGGACACTTGAGGTTGGAATGGAGCCATTCCAATTCTTTCTCGCTCTCATTCTTCTTTTCGTTCTTTCTTACCTTTCTCTCCCCCACCACACACACATACAGAGAGCAGTGGCAAGAACAGAAAAAGGTGAAGTCAGAGCAGCTGCAAGGAATTTTTGGCTAGTAGAAACAGTACAAACCTGCTTATTCTTCTTGAGATCTGGACACATATTTTATAGAAATTTCTCTTGAAATAGTAAAATATTCACAGAAACAAGCCTCTTGATAATTAGTTTTTTACCTACTTTTGCTTGCCAAGGCATTTTCTCCTTCCTAGGCTTTACTTCCTCCCAGCAGAAGGCAGGCACACAGAACACGAGACATGCGGCCAGAATTGCAAAGTTGGAGTTAGCATTTTTAAGAGAACAGCTTTTTAGTATTATGTGTTTCTATATTTTAACTCATATATGCTTGATATTTTAAGGACACACAGTTTTTTCATACATTAGTAACTATTGCAGGAATTTAATTCTCTGCTTTTTGGGGAGGAGATCTAGAGTAATCTACAGAGCACTTTATATTGAAAAAAGAGTTTGGGGGAATACTCACGAAATGAGTGGAGTACTTAGATATATGCCAGTGAAAGAAAATCCAGTCTTCTTTGTGCTAGTAGACTTTAGAAATCAAGACACTTTCAAGAACATAGACTTCTTTGTTACAGTTCTCATCTATTTTGCCAGTGTGGGGCCTGGGAATCTGCATTTTCTATAGTATGGCTGGGTTTTAAGTCAAGTTCTTGGGGAACAATTTGATATTATTGTATTTTCAAAGTGAGCCAACTCTTTGATAGTGATTGCTTTTGAGGGCAGTATTCTTCTCACAGGGTTATAATGAGGAATAAGCCTGATGCCCTACATAACAGTCCAACAGAGGAAAAGGAAACCTCAATATTACTACAACCTAGTCCTCCTTGAAGTTTGCAAATAGTTCTATTGAAAGAAGAGTAGTAAAAAATGAGAACAAAAACCAACTAACTAAGCAACAACAACAACAACAACAACAACAACAACAACAAAACCCAAACTAACAAACCAACAAATTCCACCAGTGACCTGTTTCAGTAAGTCTAAGTGCAACAAGAAGCATGAGCATCTAAGGCTCCAACTTCGATGAGCATGAATCAGATAGAATCCCAGACAAAGAATTAAACAGAATGAGAATTAGTTGTACAAAGAAATGAAAGAGGAACAGACTCTTAAGTGAATTCCAAGAGAATACAATCACATGAATGACAAGAGGAAGTCAGCATGGGATGCAAAGTAGAATTCAAACAAGAGATAGAAACACTGAAGAAGAACTAAACTGAAACATTGAAGAATTCTATGAGCCAAGTGGAAAAACTCAATAGAAAAACCTCATCCGAGCTGGAGAAATGGCTCTGGTTAAGAATGAGTGTTGCTCTTCCAGAGAACCTGAGTTTGATTTCTAGTCAGGTAGCTTACAACCACTGGTAAACCTAGTTCTAAAAGATCCAATCTTTAGAACATTATGAAAAGAGAAGATCTCAGAATCATGAACATAGACAAATGATAAGAGTTTATTGCAAAAGGCATTAGAAAATAGTTTCAATAAAATTATAGCAGAAAATTCCCTAAATTTAGGAAAAGAATGCCCATCCAGGTACAAAAGGCAGTGAGGACACCAACGAAACAAGATCAGAAAAGAATTTTCCTACATTATATTAGAAGAAGGATTAAATATCCGGAATAAAGAAACAGTGTGGAAAAATTTTAAGAGAGGAATACAGAGCCACATATAAAGACAGGCTCATCCCAATAGCAGTAGATTTTGCAAACAAAATAAAGCAAAGCAAACCAAACCTTTAAAGTAAAGAGGGCTTTGAATGATGTTATTTCCAGCTCTAAAACACAAAAGTCAACCTAGACTATTATACCCAGAAAAACTAGCTATTACAATTGAATGGAAACGAAAAAGTTGGCCACTATTGATAGTCTGCTATACTCAAAGATTGATGCCTAAGCCAATTGTCATCAAAGAGGTTTTGTCCAGGAGCTGATGGGAGCAGATGCAGAGAACCACAGTCAAATCCTAGGTGGAGGCAGGGGGACCCTTCAGAGGAGGAGCAGGAAGGTTTGCAGGAACCAGAGAGGTCAAAGAAAACAGGAGAACATGGCCCACAGAATCTACTAAACAGGGCTCATAGGGCCTCCAAGAGACCCTGTATGGTTCTGAGCTAGGTCCTCTACATGTACCTTACAGTGTGTAGCTTTGTGTTTTTGTGGGACTCCAAACAATGGGAATGGGGATGTCTCTGGCTCTTTTTTTCTGTGCTTGAGAACTTTTTCTTCCTCCTGGTGGCCTCTTTCAGCCTTGTTATGAGGGTTTGTGCCTAGTCTTATTGTATATTGTTATGCCATATTCAGTTGATAACTCTGAGAGGTATGCTCTTTTTGTTTTTGTTTTTTTAAGGGGAATGGGGGAGGAGTGGATTTTGGGGTGAGGGGAGAGGGTGGGGAGGGAATGGAAGGAGTAGAGATAAGGGAAACTTCAGTTAGTATGCAATGTATGAAAGAATGAAAAAAAACAGATAAGGGAAGAAATGAGTGAAATGGAAAGGAAAAAGACAATACAAAGAATTGATGAAACTAAGACTTAATTTTTCAAAAGACAAGTTAAAATTGACAAATCCTTAGCCAAACCTAAAGAGAAAGGGAAGATTGAAATTAATAAAATTAAATTTGAAATGGGAGATGTATCTTAAAACTGCAAATTTCATAAAATAGGAAAACTTAAAAGAAATAGATGAATTGCTAGACACATATGATCTATTAACTTAATCTGAGACAATTTAAAATGAATCTGTAAGCAGCAAGACTAGAATATGAATAAAAAATTTCCCAACTGAAAAAAAGTCCAGGTCCAGATGGATTTCCTGCTGAATTCTACCAAATCTTTCAAGAGCTAACACATTTGCTTCTCATTCTAGTCCAAAGTAGAATAGGAAATCTACCAAACTGCGTTTAGTGAAGCTATGCTGATATCCAGATAACGAAACAAGAAAAAAGGAAGAAATGATAGACCAACATCCCTGATGAGCACAGATGCAAAGATTCTCAATAAAAAAATACTTGCACATTCAATTCAAGAACACATGGAAGGGTCCTTTACCGTGACCAAGTTGGTTTGAGCAAATAAATAGACTTCAAAAGATAAAATACAAATGGTCAATAAACATATGAAAATTTTTTCCACCTTATCAGCCATCAGAGAATGTACACATCAAAACTACTTTGAGGTTTCATCTCACCCAGTTAGAATAGCAGTCATTAAGAAAACAAATAACAGGTGCTGGTGAGGATGTGAACAGAAGGGTAACCTTTTACTCTGCTTGGGGGAATGAAAAGTCATCCATCCTTATAGAAAGTACTATCAGGTCTCTCAAATCAAGAGATCTACCATTTGTCTCAGTTACACCACCTTGGGTGTATAGCAGAAGGACCTAAAGCCAATATAACAGAAATGCTTGGACATCAATGTTTACTGCAGCACTACATGCAATCACTGTGTTATAGTGCCAAGGTTAGATGTCTAACCACAGAAGAATGTATAAGGAAATGTGGTTTATGTACACACTGGAACTTTTTTAACCACAAACAAGAAAAGCTGTGCCACATGCAGGAAAATGAAGACACATTCAGATAGCATTAGTGAATTAAGCCACCTGCAGAAAGACAAATATTAAGATGTTCTTTCATATTTGGTTCCTAGAATTTATATAGATACATAAAATCACACTTGTATAAATGCTGTGAAAGTGGCAGTGAAACTGTCTAGGGAAAAAGAGTAAGGAGACAGTTGAGAAAACACAGCATGGGGGTTTGGGAAGATGTGTTCTGTGCGCAATATATACTGGTATAAAAATCTTTCAATAACACAGTTCCATCTACAATCAATATACATAATGAACATATTTTAAAGTCATATAATATATATAAAGTCTACTGAACATCACAGGTCAGCACATAGAACACTTGAGATTACTGGATTTTTTTTCCCTACTTGTGTATGGCTTGACATCAAACCAAGGCTTACTTACTGCTACTGCACAATATTATAAGATAATATTCGACATACCACTGGCTTGTGAAGTGAGCAAAATTCAGACTTCAATTTGTGTTTTTTTTTAAAAACCAAATGTATATCACTTTCACACTGTTGTACAGTTGAAAAGTTGGAGCAAACCATTGTAAGTCAGGACTGCTTACATGGGCCCCTATATACTTTGGAAGTCTGCCCTACATATTTCAGAGGTTGATTCTGGGTTCTCTGATGTTTGGATGTCTCTTTAGAGGTGATGAGTACATGGCAAGTGCTTTATAGTTGTGGGACACCCAACTCTTAATTTTGAATAATCAAAAATTGAAAGACATTCCCATTGGAGAGGAACCTAGAATAAAGCAGGCTGTGATGCCATCTTGTGTTAAATGGTCTGCTCCTTCATTAAGATGGAGGAGCACATCTGGTAGTCTACAAAGCATACACCATATTGGTTGAAGAACAAGTAGGAGTTCATTACTAAGATCTGAACTTATGCAAACCAGAGCATTCTTGGTGCTCACATAGTCATTCAACATTCAGCACACATTCTTGGCAAAGAGTGGGGCATCGTTTTTCGAATAAAGTGATTATCCTTAAAAAGAGAGATGCCCCAAACTACTGGCATGAGCCTGGGGATGTAGAGTGAGCTCAGCAGTTCGTCAAAGCAGTTGTACGGAGTCTCTGAATTTTAACAGCAACAGTAGTTTGTTGTATGGAATGAACATGCCTCTATCTGTGGTCTTAGTGACACCAGAGGCAAATATTTGAAGACCAAGGAGTGTGTCATTATCCTGGGCAGCTTTTATTGCAAACTAAGGTCAGAGAAAAGAACTACCACCCCTCACTTCTTATCTAGTAAGATTTGTTCTGAAAAGAAAATCCCATGGGGACGCCTGGTTATACCTTATGTATTACTATTAGATATTTTCTCTTGATATAGGTTTCATTTTGTTCTCTACACTGGCCTCAAATGCCTGGGTTATCTTCCTTCTTTAGTCTTTCAGGTATCTAAGACAGTACCTGGGTGCTCCCGTGCCTGGCTCTGAACAGTAGTAGATAAACACAAAAAGTGAAGATCGGGCCGATAATTTTAGAAGAGCCAAGATTTCTGGTACTTATATTTTTGAGACTACTGAATATAAAACCAATTTGTTTTGAACATAAAATACATGTGGGCATGGTGGTGTAGGCCTATAATTCCAGCTATGTGGGAGGTCAAGCTAGAGGAGACTAAGTTTAAGAGTTGCATAGGATGCAGAGTGAGTTCACAGCCAGCCTGGGAAACTTAGTGGGGTCAGGTCTCAAGATAAAAGTAAGAAGAAGGCAGGGTCATATCTCAGCGAGAACGCTCACTCATATTAGTACCTAGGATCAATTCTCAGTTCCACAGAAGATACGAATACCCAAGCACAACTGTACATCAATACCAGAATCATGACCAAGGTCACTTCCCTTCCTTTGTTTTTGACATTAAAAAAAAGACAAACTACCAACTTTAGTGTAGTATCCTGAAATGGGAACTGACTCCTGCTCACACCGCTGGGCACAGCCGCCCTCCTGAGAGCAACATAAGAAGCTTATTTTAAAAGCTATGGAATATTTAGTGTTTCTGAATTTTAAATGCAGGACAAATTAACATTAAGAGTCCTTGAATATACTTCCATTTTCTAATCCTATTAAAAATATATATCATCACCATCACACCCCAAAATAGACACTGTTTATCTAGTTCTCATAGATTAGCAAATGCCAAGCCAGCGTCAGAAGCACACTCTGGGGTTGGTGTTAAAAGTTTTTCTTTTCTAAAACTCCTTGCTCTCTACCCCTTTCCTGTGTTAGGGAGCTAGGCTTTCACACTTCTGTCATCTGAAAAAGGATGATACAGAAGTTCAGAGGTTCACAGAGGAGTTAAATGCTGGAACTTTATCTTCAAACACTAAAGTCTGACCTTTGACAATGAGTTTGCAAGCATATTAAAGAGAAGCATTGGGCTTTTCTGATCACAAAGTAGACAACAAACCTGGGCCAGAAAAGGACAGTTTAAGGGTTCCCCATTTTTGGAATCATATTTTCCACTCTGGATCTGGAGCAGGGTGGCCTGGGGACCATTGGACAATCGTTGCAGAGCCTGGCTTGACATTTGGAGCAGCAGAGTAGAAATGGCCACAAGGGCTGAGCATCAACATGACTGCAAAAGTTCTCTAGGGCCACAGCTGTCTCAGGAACAATGAAATGATGGCTTTGATGCCCAAAGGGCTAAGGATGCAGGCAAAGGAGACTGGGTGTGATGGTGTCTGTGACAGGCTAGTGATTATTCAGAGGTGTTTATGGTAGAAGATCAGGTTGATTCTTGCATATCTCAGGGGCTTTTGTGGTTTCACATGATGAGAGCCAATCAGACCTCTGTCTCTGTGGACCTTGTATCCTAGCATCACAGAGATTCATGAGCTCAGCTGGAATCCCAGTAGAAGGGAAATGGTTGAGACATTTAAGTGGTTTCTGTCTCTTGGAAGGGTGGGAAGCTTGTAATAGCAACAACCTTTGCACACAGAAAGGTTTGCATGAATAAAGATTGTTATTCATTTGGGAGTGTGAGCTGACATTCCCAGTTCATGCATAGCATAAGGCTTCAGTTTCCCCACTTGAAAGGTAATGAAACAGTTCCTGTCTCAAAGATTGTCAGGAGGATTAAAAGAGGCAAAATGCAAACTTAAACTAGTATTTTATATTTAGTAACTATGGTAAAAACATCAACTCACTCTTGCCATTTTAAACCTGGAGGTATATTTAATTTTCATATATTACTTTTCTAAGAAGAAACTTAAAATACTTTCCTTTAAAAAATTAAAAGGTTTTATATTTCATGTAAGGGGAGGCTCCATCCAATTTAAATTTTATGAACAAAAGATTTGTTTGAAGGCGAATATGATCATCATCTAATGAATAACAGCACGGACATTGTTCTTCCACCCAGGCAAAAGCAGAATGTGGGAAGCTTCTGTATTTGGACACTTGTCCCTCAAGGGTCCATGTGCTAATAGAGCCTTAGTCCTTAGCCCATGCCATTATTGAGGGGCAACAGAACTCTTAAGAACTTGGACTGATTGGGAATGTTAGGCCACTTAGAATGGTCCTTGAAGGGGACCCTAGTCCCTTTGGGCTCTTGGCCGCGAACAGTTTTCTGGCCACGTGCTCCTGTCATGACATTCTACCTTACTGTAGGCTAAAAGCAATAAGGGCAAAGTGGTCATGAACTGAAACTTCCCAAGCTCTGGTCCCAAATGAGTCATTTTCTGTTAACGGGCTGACTGACTAAAGTGTGTGTTAGTGATAAGAAGGGACCACACAAGCCAAACAATTGGGATGGGATTCTGACGAAACGGTGTTATCAGGGGACTGCGTAATCCTTCTGCATTTTCATTTTCTTTATTTATAGAATGGATATATTCCAGTATATCTAATTACAGCGAGGATGAAATAAAAGGAGTCATACGAAGGACTTATATTGTGTCTGGCACACAGAAGTACTCAGACATAGAAGATAATTTAGTTATATCTCTTATTAGATAAAATCAAATACTGCCAAGAGAGCAAGAAGAATCATAAGAAAGCTATTCAAATATGGGCTTTCCAGTGCACAGGGATGCTGCCAAATAGAATGTGTTATTAACAATTGATGTGTAGAGGGAGGCACAAAGGAGAAGCAGGTAAGGTAAAGTCTGCAAAGAGCTGAGGTTCAAGTGTTCACCATCTCCCAAAGCACCCAAAGGCTTGGTCCCAATAGTGCTGCTAATGAGATTTTTATGTGGTGGAGCCTAGCAGGAAGTCTACAGATCCTTGGGCATGTAGCCTGGGAGAGGGCTGCCATCCCTTACTTTTTATCTTTTACTTTCTGGACATGAAGTGAATAGCTGTACCCTGCTATGGGCTTCTACTTGGTCCATCAGTCATGGAACAGAACCCATGGGCTGGGCTGGGTCCAACTGGTATGTGAGCCATTTGTGAGCCAAAGTAAACCTCTCTTATTAATGAATTTTCTTAGGATCTGGGTATAGGGCCAGGAAGCTGACACACAACTGCAATAGAAATTCCATAAGCAACCATCCCTGTCTTTGCGGGGAGCTTCCCTGGTGAAGCACAGTGCAGTTTTCTCTCTGCCATCAAAGCTGACTTCTGCTTACTGATAACTCGTTATTTCACTTTTGTGTGTTTGCTTGTGAGCAGGAAGGCAGGGAATCCACAACTGAACCCACAAAGATCTGTGGTACTGCATACTAATTTTTGTGTGTGTTTGCCCAGTAATGCTATGCTACTAACCTTTCTGACTGGGGACAGCTGACTATCCAGGGCCCAGACAGTTATCAGAAAGAACAAAGAACACAGCTGTGAGAAAGGCTCATGGCCATCTAATAAGGAAAAAAAATATTTTGTCCAATTGCATGTGGAACAACCAGTCTGGATCCAAAGTTGCTTATCTATTTGGTCCACGGATGCAGGAGACAACTTTCTCTGCCTGAAACATCCAAGCCTAGATACAGGGAGAACAAAGACATTCAATGATCACTCCTACTGTGTGGAGTTCTTTGAAGTTATCCAAGGTTAGCCTGTTCAGCTTGTTTTTCCTTTCCAATGGAGGTCTCACCAAAGACTCTGGTCTAAGGCTTTCCCTTTCTCCCATCTGTCCCCTAACCACCTTGATGTCTTTCCTGGGTCCTCTATGTGGGCACCTCTGCCTCTTCTCTCTATGAGCATAAGGAATATTTTTCTCTATTCCTATCTTGTTCCTTCCTCATGGCTGTGTATTACTATTCATCCCACAAAACAAAATAGAATATCCAGAAAAACCTGTTTTTCACGTATAGGGCAACTCTGTATGAAGGGAACTTATCTTCAGGGAGTTTATGCCATGTGCAGTAAGGTATAAGGTTGAGTCACTGGAAATAGTGTCTAGAATCCAGATTGTGTTCATCTAGACTGGGACTCAGTTCTATAGAAGGAGGACCTTTTTCCGTTTTGTGTCCCCTGCCTTGACTGCTGTAAGGAATTCCTGCACTCTGGTGGCTTGAAACAATAGAAATGTCTTATGTCATGGTTTTAGAGGCCAGCATCTAAACTCAAGGTGTCAGCAGGGTCACTCACTCTGCCTGAGCTCTAGATCTTCTCTTGCCCCTTTGGGCTGTTGCTTATTTCTTTTGCCTCTTTCTGCCCATGGCTACTACACCTCTGTAGTCATTTTCTCTTTCTTGCAAGGGCACTCTCATAGAAGAAATGGGATGAAACCTCTTCCAATATATTTGGAATGGTGTACAGAATTGAGACAGTACCCAACAAAGTGGTGTGTCCTCCAGGAACCTAAGAATGTGACCTTATTCAGAAGCAGAGTCTCTGAAAAGACAATAAAGACAGGGATCAAGGCCATGCTCAGAATTAATCATTAGGATGGACCACAAGGCCAATGAGATCCTAGGTCTCGTACTTGTCAGGCAACAGCTATCATTGAGTTTCAACCCCAGCTTTCACTCAGGCATTTGATGCTATTTTAACTTTGCACATTTACTACTGAGTTGGCACTCGGTTCGAATGAACGTAACGTGGTTTCTGCATGAGAACCATCAACATTTTGTAACCAAATTCCCTTGGTGTTTAACCCAGGCTTGTCCTCCCAAATGTCTGATCGTTCTGTCTCAACAAATGAAAGGTTTCTCTGATTTGCAACCAACACACCAAATTCCTGCTCTGATGACTTTGGAGTTTTGCTTGGCTTGTACTCAGAATGTGTTTATGAAAAGTCTCAGGAGAGATGAAAACTATATTAGTGACACATGGTACAAAGAACAGGAGCTATGTGGGAACTATGTTAAATATGTGAACTTGGAGAAGTATGTTTTTTTTTATCTAAATAATTACACATGTCTAATTGTAATCAGTCATTAATTATACAATTAGGCAATAATTGTCTAATCTATCTAAGTGAATTACAAATGTAATCTCTACATTCCTTAAGTTTTTAGAAAGATGGGATTCTTTCCAATTCTTAACCCCAACTGAAAGGTTATAATTTTTTTTTTAAGTCGAGCAGTAGTAGCTCATACCTTTAACCCCAGCACTTGGGAGGCAGAGGCAGGCGGATTTCTGAGTTCGAGGCCAGCCTGGTGTACAGAGTGAGTTCCAGGATAGCCAGGGATATACAGAGAAACCTTGTCTCGAAAAACAAAACAAAACAAAATTTTTTTTTGGCTTGAATCATGCCCATGAAAATGTTCAATGGTTTAATAGTGCTTTCATGATTTTGTATCAGGTGTTTTGTTCTTGAGACTTGGTTACTGTATTTGTTACTCTTCTTTTTGTTGGGATGAAATTCCTGATAAAAATAGTATAAAGAAAGAGGAGTGCATTTTGTCTCACAGTTAGGGGAATGAATCATGGCTTGGGAGTCATGGTAGAAGATGAAGGGCGCTGGTCACCTTGCATCTAACAGTGAGAACGCAGATAAAGATGAACGCGGGTGATTAACTTGCTTTCTTCATTTTATTCAGTTTGGGACCCCAGTCCATGTTATGATAGCCACACAGTTGGGGAGGTGGGTCGTCCTACCTCAATTAACTCAGTCTAGAAACTGTCTCACAGAAGTGCCTAGAAACTGCCCTCTTTGGTAATACTAGATTCTTTCAAGTTGACAATCAAGGTTAACCACTGCAAATCTATCTCTTGGAAGCTTGACACACAAATATATCACTTTAAAGCCACTCTTGTTTTTTGTACACATAAGCTCATGACCATCTAATAATGAAAAAAATATATCTAGCCCAATTACAAAAGTCCCCCATAGTTTTTTTTAAAAACAGTTCCAACACAGTACAAAAGTCCAAAATCCGAGTCATGTCTAAGACTCAAAGACAATCACTCAACTATGACCTCCTATTATAAAAATGGATAACAGTGCACACCTTTAATATACAATGGTACAGACTAAACACTTCCCTTCCAACAGGAAAGAATGGGGACACAGAAAGAGAAGGGCAAACCAAATCAGACCAAAACCCAGGAGAGAAAACATCAACTCCTGCAGCCTACTGTTCGGCAACTAAGACTCTTGACCAAATCACCTGGGCTCCACAGGGGTTTGTTTATTAGCCCCGTTTCACCAGCTCTGCCAGCTGCAGCACACATTCTTTCTTGCGCTGCCTCTGCTCTCTGCCTGCAGCTTTTCTTGGTGGCGTCTCCAATATCCTGGAGTCTCCAAATGCAATGTAGGCTTTACCTTTGCAGCTTCGTGCAACTCTTTTTCAGAGTCTCCTTCCAGGGACTCTAACCCTAGCTAGCACATGTTGGATGGCTTGATCCACTTTTAAGGAGCTTGCTGCAAGCCTACACGACTCCCTCACTCTTGCATCTTTCATGCTTATAAAATCAGTACCACACAGATGGCTGTTGCCAAGTTCTGCTGCCAGCTCCAGGTGTAGTCTGGCTCCCTTCAACTAGGGCCGTAGCCATGGCTGTGTGCTGCTGGCTCTGAGGTAATTCTTCTTTAGGGGATTATTTTGGAGCAAAGAACCAAGCATTCTTAGTTTATTCTCTCGCCTTCCAAATTAATTTGTGTTTTACAAGTTGGAGGCTTTACTGGGTAGGATCTTGTCCAGGGCACATTTCCTATTGTTCCATTGCAGAACACGATGCTTATCTTTTATGGTGCTAATCAATTTACATGGTAAAGTGCATCTGCTACACTTTGTCCATAGCCTCAACTGTGTTGCTGTGTCTTCTCTTTCCCTGTAGATCTGAGTAAGGGAGTGAGGAGTAGTCATGCCACAGCCTGATCTGATCCTTTGCTCAGCAAATGGGGTTCATTAGAACTCCTAGTTTTTTTTATCACCTCGCTCTACAGATGATGATAAAGTTCTGCCGTCCTTCCTGAATGTTCCAAACCACTCTGCCATGGACAGACAGACAGCATCACATACCCAGACATCTTAGAGGTTTGATCAGAGTTAAGGTCGGGACGCAGGCAGAATGAAGTCAGAATCTCTTTCAAAACGACTTCTAGCCTTGTCCTTTCAAAAAACTTCAGGAGCTGGGTCTCCAATGTTCGTCTTTCCCTTGGCATTCTGATCTTTCAACTTCCCATAAGAATGGCCACTTAAACTCTGCTCACTGTGGCCCAGGACGTCCTAATCCTGCACCTGCAGACTGTCCCACATTCCTCCCACAAAACAGTTTTAAAAACCTGTAAACCATGGCCATGTTAATCACAGCAAAGATGCCACTCCCTGGCACCTATTTTCTGTATTAGTTACTTTAAAAAATTATGTGTGTGCATGTAGGCCAAGAAAGAAAAGCAGATTTCCTGTAGCTGGAAATACAGGCAGTTTTTAGACTCTGGTGTAGGTGCTAGGCTCAAACTCTGGTCCTCTGGGAGAGCAGCAAGTGTGCTTAATTACTAAGCCAATCTCTCTAGAGCCTGTATTAGTTACCTTTAACGTTCATTGCTATGACAAAATGTCTAACACAAGTGATTAAAGAAGGACGGGTTTCTTTTGGCTCACAATTTGAGGGTACAATCCAAACTTGGTGTAGCAGGAGTCTGAGCAGCTGGTCGTATTGTAATTATGTTTAGGGGAGAGATCGTCCTGTATATACATCTCACTCCCCCACCCCTTTTTTTTTCTGAGACAGGGTTTCTCTGTATAGCCCTGGCTGTCTCACTCTGTAGTCCAGGCTGGTCTCGAATTTAGACACAGGAAGGGGCTTTACACGTTTAGGATACGTGATCTCACCCCAATTAACCCCATCTAGAAACCCCCTCACAGCTGTTCCCAGAGGTTTGCCTCCCAGATGATTCTGGATCTTGTTAACGGGACAGTTTTAGTCAGCCATTAAAATTACAGACCGTACTGGATCCCAGCTCACAAAGACCTGTCTGCCTCTGCTTCCTGCATGCTGGAGTTTTGAGTTAAGCTTTACCTTGAATTTTTCTTAAGGAAAAACTTTCTCTCCCACTAAAAAAAAAGATGTTTTATTTGACGATATACTTTTAACTGCCAATGATCATTTTAAAAGTTACTGCATAGTCATCTCATTTAGATAGTCTAATATATTTTATTTTATACAGTTGGAAATATATTTAATATGGCTTCTTCAAATATGCATGAAGTTTGTATATTCTGAAAAGGCCAAATTTCTGGTTTAATTTAATTAGCATTAGCAAGAATTTACATATGGATGTCTTAATAATGAGCAGCCCTGGGAGCATAAAGATACTCAAAAAAGAAGAAAAAGAAAAAAAAAAACCCAAACAACCCACAGCTGGCCAAGGAAATGAGAACAACGGGAGTCAGAAATAACTCAAGTTCTGAGTTTTTATCACCTGACTCTACAGATGGTGATGAAATTCTGCTGCTCTTCCTGAGCCTTCCAGGCTGCTCTAGCCTGGAGAGACAACACCACCACATACTTGGACATCTTAGAGGTTTGAGTTTCTCAGTGAGCTCAGACCAGCCTGGGCTTTACGGTAGACCTTACTTCAAAACAACAAACAGACAAAACCAAAACGAGTAGATCCTGAGGCAAATCAGCTGTGTGCCAACACGAGCGAGCGAGCGCTGAATTCCAGTCTTGGTCTGGTTAGAGCAGCCAGGCCCTGCTGCCTGGGGCTCAGCCCCCTCACTCACCGCAGTGGTCCTCATCAGCTCGGTTCCCGCAGTCGTCCACACCATTGCAGTGAAGCAGCTGAGGCAGGCACCTGCTCATGTTCCCACAGGGGAAGGAGCCGAGGGGACAACTGACATCCTGTGCACTTCCGAGAGTGACTGGGGGCAGAGGGAGAGAAATACGACAGTTGGAAAGGGTAATGTAGCACCCAAAGTAGGCCCCATCAATGCTCCCACACGTTTGTCCCTGATCTGGTTAGTGTAGAAACATGGCATCGCTATCACCAGGGCCCATAGCTGCTTTCCAGTGCCTCTGCCTCACGAGGGAGCTCTTACCAGCTTCTTTTCCTAGGGTTCTCTTACCAACTCCTATTTCTTAGTCCACTGTCCTCACCCTCCTTCGAGTGACAAAGTGGTGAGGATTGAACCTATGACCTACTTCATGCTGGACAAGTAGTCTATCACTAAACTTTGTTCCCAGCTCCCAACTCTGGGAAGGTTTTCTTAGCTTCCCCTTTAATGAACGCATGTTCATTTAACTCCAGTTCTATTCCTCTCTTCTATAGAAACCTTTCAGTTGTTTTGTTTGTTTGTTTGTTTGTTTGTTTTTGTTTTGTGTGATGGTTTGTATATGCTCAGCCCAGAGAGTAAGTAACACTATTAGAAGGTGTGGCCCTGTTGGAGTAGGTGTGTCACTGTGGGTTTGGGCTTTAAGACCTTTATCCTTGCTGTCTGGAAGCCAGTATTCTGCTAGCAGCCTTCAGATGAAGATGTAGAACTCTCAGCTCCTCCTGTACTATGCCTGCCTGAATGCTGCCATGTTCCTGCCTTGATGATAATGGATTGAACCTCTGAACCTGTCAGCCAGCCCCAATTAAATGCTGTCCTTATAAGAGTTGCTTTGATCAGGATGTCTGTTCACAGCAGTAAAACCCTAAGACATTTTGTTTTTTTAAATCAAGCATTTACTGTGTCTTTCCCATGGCCTCAGAATCAAGGCTGCTCTGGTTTGAGGGCATGGAGAAGCAAGCGCCACCTGCTCATTTGTGTATCGGATGTTCCTAAGTGTGAGGCCCTGGCAAGACTGTGCCGGGCATTGGCTAACTCCCAGCTGCCGTCCTGGCAAGGGCTGTTCTCCATTGTAAGGACACAACTGAATAAGTCAATAAGTGATTCCCAAATGAGGCGCACCAAGAAATGAAACCTGAGCTCTCGTGGCATAACTGCTGGGATCTGTAAGGTGGGCTTCTGAGAACCGGGTCTGACTAAACGGAGGGGAAAACAAAGAGAAGAACCTGGGCAGCAAGAGGAGGTAGGGATGTGGGGGAAGATGAGCATGGGTGTGTGTGGAGGTGAGCATGTTTAGGCTGAGGATCAGATAACTTAACAGGTCCTGCGGAGCACAGTGGGCACATGTGTGGCCTAAGCTGAGGCTGGGGAAGCAGACAAGGGAGAAGACGTTGGTCTTTGTTCAAAATGCAAGAGAAACGGAAGGTGGACCCGGCCCCTTCAAGCTAGGGAGGGCCTGCGCTTTCCTAACATTGTTTTTGGCCACTGGAGTATGGTCATAGATCTCAAAGGGTGAGAGTGGGCTCTCAGCCACCTCTGAGGAGTCTGTGGTGATCCAACTGAAAGATGGTGGAGTTACAGGGTGGAGTCACAGTTCACACACACACAGGTAGAAGAGATAGTGGAAGTAGCTGGAACAGCCAGGGGCCAGGCGGCACCGTTACTCAGTCTCCTGGGATATGATGGGCTGCGAGGAGAATGGGTGCCACATTCATTCCCTCTCGGTTCCATCCTTCACCTGAGCCTCTTTCTTACTCAGTGCGGCTTTCTTACTCAGCATCAGATCCACTCCCCACCGTACCACCTTTTAGAGACCCACAGGCCCATCCCCCATTTCCAGCTGTACTTTCTAGTCTCGTCCCTTCTGCACTTCCTGGGAACCCTGGCCTGTCGTTTTGGAATTCCTGCCTCAGATTATACTGCCTTGCTTCTCGGTGAGATCCTACTCTTTTTTTATTTTTTAAATTTTTATTTATTTATTTATTAATTATTGGGTATTTATTTCATTTACATTTCCAATGCTATCCCAAAAGTCCCCCACACCCTCCCACACCCACTCCCCCACCCACCCACTCCCACCTCTTGGCCCTGGCTTTCCCCTGTACTGAGGCATATAAAGTCTGCAGGACCAATGGGCCTCTCTTTCCACTGATGGCCGAACAGGCCATCTTCTGATACATATTCAGCTAGAGACATGAGCTCTGGGGTGGGGGTGGGGTTACTGGTTAGTTCATATTGTTGTTCCACCTATAGGGTTGCAGATCCCCCCCCCCCCCCAGCTCCCTGGGTACTTCCTCCAGCTCCTCCATTGGGGGCCCTGTGATCCATCCAATAGCTGACTGTGAGCATCCACTTATGTATTTGCTAGGCCCCGGCATAGTCTCACAAGAGACAGCTATATCAAGGTCTTTTCAGCAAAATCTTGCTAGTGTATGTAATGGTGTCAGCATTTGGAAGCTGATTATGGGATGGATCCCCGGATATGGCAGCCTCTAGATGGTCCATCCTTTCATCTCAGCTCCAAACTGTCTTTGTAGCTCCTTCCATGGGTGCCTTGCTCCCAATTCCAAGAAGGGCAAAGTATCCACACCTTGGTCTTCGTTCTTCTTGAGCTTCATGTGTTTCACAAATTGTATCTTATATCTTGGGTATTCTAAGTTTCTGGGCTAATATCCACTTATCAGTGAGTACATATCAAGTGGTTCATTTATCGATTGATAGAAAATTAGTTACTATTTGAAATCATGTTTTTAGGAGATAATGTGTTCTGAATGTCCCAAACCAATTTAAAATTAAATGATGTATACCCCTATGAGCACACAATAAAACAACGAGGACTATGAGAACTTTGGAACTTCAAAGAGTTGGACACATTAATTTGCCCCTGCTAGACCCCGACTTAAACCAAAGGGAGTTAACCAAAGTCTATTACAGCTTGGCTCTCAAATCCTCTTATGTATTTTTTTTTTTCATTTTATGATGACACAGGAAGAAACACATTGTAACAAAGTCCCTGACATTGTTTGCTCCTTGAGGGGTTTGGAAAGGGACATGCTGAATGGGAACATTAGAGATGCAGACCCAAGGAGTAACAGTTGTCCATAGATACTTGGAAGAGAGCGTGTGGAGTAAACACAGGAACTTAGAGCCTTTGTCTTGAAGCTGGTGAAAGAGTGGAAAAGTCCAGATACTTGAGAACCTTTTGTCTACCCTATTCCGACTTTGAAGGGTAACCACATAGGAGGGTAAAGTAGATTTTATTCTTTAGAGCTGTTTTCATTGCCCAGCAAATAGAAGGGAGGGTGCCTTTCCTGTATGCTCCCACACCCACATAAGCAGAGCCTCTTCTACCAGCAGAGTCCTCCACTAGAGTGGCACATTTTGTTAGACAAGATGAACAGACATGAGTCATTGACTGTTGTTTACAGCATAGTACATTCTTGGTCTTGGCAAACGGGATTTTAGCAAATGTGTAAATGTGTATTCACCATAACTGTAATGTTGTGATGTAAAACTAGACTCCAAGACCTTGGGAGATGGCTTTGTGGCTTTGAGCACATTGCTCTTACTGAGGACCTGAGTTTGGTTCCAGGCAGCAATGTTGCGTAGCTCACAACTGCTTATAACTCCAGGTTCAGGGAGATGCAGCCAGCCTCTGTGGGCACCTGTGCTCTTGCACATTCTCCTATACAGACTACACACATGCATCTGCAGCCCCACCCCACCCCACCCCCAGAAGAAACCTGGCAGAGGAATCCTAACTCCTGTGTCACACATGACGCTATGAACAGTGTTCTCACGTGGGAAGCTATCACCAAATTAATCAGGTCATCATTTCCCCCAACTATTGATTAAACCACATTAGAAACTAAGATTTGTGTATCCCAGAACAGAGATGTCAAAAGCACATTTGTGTTGACGTTGATTTTTAATAACTTCTTAATTAAACTTTAAAATTTGAACTTTAAAGATCAAGATTAAAAAAAATTCTTTGACAACAAATTGTCAATACAAAAGTCACACCGTTCTGTCAATCACATTGTGCCTAGTGGCTCTTGCTCTATTCTACCCCCGAAAACTGTATAAAAACTGGCTGAACAGGCTGCCCAGGGTCGCTGCCTCTCTTTTGGGTGCTGGACAATCCCAGCATGCTGGAACAATAAACTCCTCTTGCTTTTGCATCAATCTCCAGCTCCACGTGGCTCCCTTGGGTGGGGAGGGGGTGTCTCTGGTGGCTAAGGCTTGTCAGAGTCTTACACCTAAAGTTTTAGCTGCATGAACATGGTTGTACATTCATGCTGCTGTTTTGAGTATTCTGAGTCACTTGCTTTGGTGACCACTATGTTTTTATGATCTTTTTGTTCTCAACAGTACCAAGGTTAAGCCCATGGCCTCCGGAATGCTGAACATACACTCTGCTGCTGAGGCAAATTCCCAGCTTATATCTTCTCTCTTAAATTTAAATTTATATTCAATGGCAGATACAGCTTTTCAATGACAGTGCCATGAAATTAGCCTGTTTCCTTAACATTGTAATTCAATATATACATTAGAAGCCTTAGCTAGTATGTTACAATTAGGATATAATTAAAATTTTATTAGATTAATGCTAACTTAGAATTTTAAATTGTCAAACTGACAGGGAACTTGCAAATTTAGGATAAAAATTTTTTATTTCCTTGAACTATCTGAGCGTAAAGTGCTCACCTGATATTACCCTTAGACACTTTGATATATATTCCCTACAAGCAAAGACATTCTCCCACAGCATGACTCAACCATCAAAATCAGATCCCCCAAGAATCCTTAGCTTCTTTTCAAGCTGTGGGTTCCAAATACCTGTTAAACAAAGGGGTCTAATTTGGACTTGTCCCTTGAGATAATTTAATTCCTTAGTTTTATCTGGAACCACTTTCGTTGCTTTTAAAAATCATTATTGTGTGTGTGTGTGTGTGTGTGTGTGTGTGTAATGTGGGTATGAGTGGGCTTGTGTGCCACAGCACATGTGTGAAGGCCAGGAGACAACTCTGTGGACATACTAAGTAGATCCCAGGAACTCATCTGGTGACAAGTGCCTTAACCTGCTGAGCCGGCTCACTGCCTTCCCTCTCTCAAACTTCGCCATGTCTGGTGTGGTAACAACCTCAAGCTGTCTTTGGTCCTCTCAGACCTCAGCAGGACCCACTGCTTTTGCATGCTTTTGGACACTGAATGATATTTCAGAATGACCTATTCTCCTTGCTGCAGTTCTATCATTTACCATGTCTCCGAGTTCTGCCTCCTTCCAGGGTTGGATCATATTTAGAAGCCAAAAAAAAAAAAAAAAAAGACTCTGGGTGTACAAATTGCTACTGGGATGTCGCTGTTCCCAGTGTCCTCAGCAGGTGGACTGGGACTGTGAACACAGACACCTGCATTTACTTATCAGTACATCTCTCAATAATGAACTATGAGAACCTTCCCTACCTGCCCCCACTCCCATGAAGTACCATAAGGCTAAGTTTAGTTTTCTCCTCTTAAGTTTATCTCCCCACTTTTCTGACAGTGAGGACCCTGCTTTCTATTCCTTCAATATAATTATCCTGACAACTTTCCTTGTCTCTGATATATAAAAATGCAAATAACCATTGTCGTTAGATTTTCTGTGGTAGAAATGAGATGGTGAGATATATTAATTATTGTCCCATGTTACTAATTGATTTTGTATGCTTTTATTCCAGCATTTTTATTGACTAAGAACCCCCCCCCCCCACAGTCTCCTGAATTTACCACTGGTTCTCTTATTAGTAAATGTCTTCATGACATTTTGATTTTATATCTGTATGATTCATGATTTTTATCTCTTATCCCCCTCAATTTTTGTTAAATGATCCTTTAACAAGCATAGGGATTTACTTGGAGTTCCAAAGCTGATATTTTGAGCTGAAGACATTTGAAGCTCAGCAGATGGAGAAATATACCTTCTCAGAGCTCATTTATCTGAGTAACAGCAGAAACTTATGGGAACTAAAGCTGGGGTTGACTCTTTATTTGGGGCCAGTCTACTTCCAGGAGAGAGTACAAAGGTAAACCACCCATTAAGTTCATTTCCTGGGGATATTCACAGCCCCTTAGTGGTTTGAATGAGAATGGCCTTCCCAAGGCTCATATATTTGAATGTTACCAGGGAGTGGAACTGTTTGAGAAGGATTAGGAAGTATGCCTTGTTGGAGGAAGTATGTCACTGTGGGTGGGCTCTGAGGTTTCAAAAGCAGTAGTTCAACATACTTGTGAAGGTGACTATTTGTTAGAAGGAGCTCAGTTCACTCAATTTAAGCTGAACTTTGTAAGTTAGAAAGTGAAGGTGATTTCCCATCTTAAAAGATTATGAGTAGAACAAGATCTGAAAACAGAAAGGTTTCAAAGGAAGTAGGCATTTAGATTTGTATGTGTAATAAACTCATTATTTTTAGATGTAAGTGTGGCTGGCACTGCTGATTTGCTGATTAAATGGTGATTCCAGAAACCCTGCCCCCTCACTTCCTCCCCTTGAAGAGATCGGAAGGAACAGCCGTCTCAGCTTTCTTGCTTTCGGGCAGCTACAATGCATTCTTCTCACCACAGAGACTGCCTGGGCTCCCTAGGAAGTCCTTTAGGAGGTAGCTTTCCTGAAACAAGAAACAGGCGGAAATATCCTTTCCATATTCCAGTCTCCAACGTGAGATGGTACACAACCGCAGCAGCCTCCTTACCACTGTGATTTAACAAGCACTGGAAAATCAAGGAAACTAACAGATGCTGAGATGCGCCTGACCTTAGAATTACCAGCCCATCACTGCTTTCAATGAGAAGAATAAACCCTTTTATTTTAGACTGTGATAGGATCAGTTTTTTTTTTTTTCTACTAGTACATTTATTTTGAATGATCTGGGTAGGTGGCACATTCCTTTAATTTCAACATTTGGGAAGCAGAGGCAGGTGAATCTCTGTTAATTTTAGGCTGGTCAGTCTGGTCTACAGAGTGAGTTCCAGAACAGCCAGAGATACATAGTGAGACCATGACGCAAAGCAAAGCAAAGCAAAGCAAAGCAAAGCAAAGCAAAGCAAAGCAAAGCAAAGCAAAGCAAAGCAAAGCAAAGCAAAGCAAAGCAAAGCAAAGCAAAGCAAAGCAAAGCAAAGCAAAGCAAAGCAAAGCAAAGCAAAGCAAAGCAAAGCAAAGCAAAGCAAAGCAAAAGCAAAGCAAAGCAAAGCAACCAAACAAAAGTACAAGTGTCTTTTTTCACCAAGTGTAAAATCTCAGATTGGCAATGTATTCTAAAAGCCAGCAGGACCATCAGGGAGACTATGGAGGCTACAAAACTGAAGTAGCCAGAGGCTGTAGAGTTGATGGGATCCTTGCTGGCCTGATTTGATCAGGAGTGATTATAACTATTACATCTTTCCTGGTACCTAGCCAGATGGAAACAAAGAGCCACTGTGGGCAGGTGTGGGCCTGGCATGCAGGTGTGCTATGTTCTGTTTAACAGGATGGGCCCCAGCAGCCTCGAAGCCTCAAGTTCACACTTCACAGAAGCTGGCGAGGGGCAGCTAAAGGAGAGCATGGACCCTTCTGCTTCCTGCCCGTACCATCCCTGGTTATGGAGGAGCGAGCTTGCCTTTCCTCTGAGGGAGAAAAGTTGCATTATGTATTAGAATAGTCTACAAATCTTATACTTTGGTTTTCCATGAATGAATAGTCACAGTTCTGAGGTTCCTTTGGTCTGATGGTCAATTTCACTTATCATTTAATTTTATGTATCAAGCTTATGCCAATTCAATATCACCAAAGCAGAGGAAAACATTTAACACGTCTGTGGATTTTATAGGGATGTTAATTTTCCACTAAAAAGACAACTGCATCTTAACTGGCTTCCTTCTGTCCCAGTTTGCAAGTTATAATCTTGCACTTCATATTAGAAAAGAAAAGCAATCTCTCTGTGTTAATACACAAGCTATTAATTGAGAGTTTGCAGCCACTAGTTTAATATTGGATGCTTAATTGTCATACAGATATTCACCTGTGTGGTGGAAGAGAAGCAGTGAGTGCTGGGATTCCATGGACTAGTGGCCCAGCCTTCATCTGTCACCTCCATTCATCTGTGAACTTAGGAAAGCCTTGACTTTAGCTCTCATTATGTGGAAAATCAGCAAGCACAGTAATTAAATGGCTTTCCTTCATGCCAAAGGTCCCTCTTCTGCATCATGGCATACATATAGTTAAATCTAGGTTCAGTATGTGGAAGACAGAAAATGCAGTTTTGTCTTTCTATCTCCCATGAGCCTCTTTTGTTCTTTCTCATCCATTTTGGCCACTTCTTCCATTCTTATCATTCTCTATATTTATGTTGTGTTTGTGTTTGTGTTTGTGTGTGTGTGTGTGTGTGTGTGTGTGTGTGTGTGTGTGTGTGTGTGTGTGTGTATAATAGTTAAATCTTGGTTCTGCTTATGAGAGAGACATGCACTGTTTGCCCTTTTGAGGCTAGATTATTTTATTTGACATGATGATCTCCAGGTCCACTCATTTTGCTGAATTACACAATGCCATTTATCTAGTTGATGTTTTTCTTCATCCATTAATGGTCTGAGACTTTACCTTGGCTGCTGTGACTAGTGTTTTAACAAACACGGAAAACATGGATGTTCAGGTATCTCTGTGATATACCGATGGTTCCTTTGGGTATGTGCCCAGGAGTACAATAGTTTTGTCATATGATAATTCTATTTTTGTTTTTCTGAGGAACTTCCACAATAATTGCAAGTTATTCCAGTTCCTATCAGCAGTAAACAGTTGAGAATAACTATTCTAATTGGGTTGAGATAGAATCTCAAAGTAATTTTTATTTTTTAGTTGCTTGATGATAATACTATTGAACATTTTTTTTCCAAAGACCGGTTAGCCGTTTGGCTGTCTTTCTTCCTCTTTCCTCCCGTTTCCTTCCTTTCTCTCTCTGTCTCTCTATCTCTTTCTGTCTCTCTCTGTGTCTGTCACTGTCTGTCTGTCTGTTTGTCTCTTTCTCTCTCTCTCCACACATACACACACACACACACACACACACACACACACACACACACACACATATTTGTATGTATATATGGCAGGGTCTCACTATGTAGCTCTGGCTGGTCGTGAATTGACAGAGATCTTCCTGATTCTGCTCTTGAGTGCTGAGATTAAAAGGTATATCATATTTATCCATGCCCAAATGTAGTTCTTTCTTTCTTTCTTTCTTTCTTTCTTTCTTTCTTTCTTTCTTTCTTTCTTCCTTCCTTCCTTCCTTCCTTCCTTCCTTCCTTTCTTCCTTCCTTCCTTTCTTTTTTTTTTTGAAAACTATCAGGTTCATTCACTTATTTGTATATATATATATATATATATATATATATATATATATATATATATATATATATTGGATGTTTAATTTTGAGTACTTTTTAGACTCTAGACATGCATCCCCTGGCAGGTATCGCTCTTGTCCTATAGGCTGTCTGCTCACTCCACTGGGTGTTTCCTTTCACAGGAGAAATTTTTTTCCTGAATCACTTAAGCCTTGCTTTTCTTGGAAGTTCTTGGAGACTGGGTAGCAGTTAAAAGAGTTGAACAATCATGTCTACTGCTGAGGAACAAGAAGCTTGGTGAGCACCAGTGCTTTTGTTTTTGTTTTGCTTTCTGTCTGAGAGCAAGTTGCTGCCATTTTTGTCTGGATGCATTGTGTCTCGGGGTCTGTGTGACCTGTGTACACATGCGGGGATAGCAGCTAGGTTCTGTGGAACTCTGGGGTCTTTTTACTGAGTGTTGGTGTGGTTCAAAGGTGGATGCTGGAGAGCAAGGATGAAAGGGCTGGAAGAAGGAACGCTGCTCTTTGCTTACTTGACTACCCTCTTGCTGTCAAATTCATCTTCATTGTTACTACTTCTTTACTCCTTTCCTGATAGAGCCAGACATCTTGGACTTCCAGAGTAGACCCAAGACCAACAGCTCTCCAAAAATTCTCCAGGCCCTCAGTGCCATATTGAGACAGCTGAGATGTTCATCTGCACCAGCAGAACAACTTCCAGATTCGTTTTATTGTTTGTTTGTTTGTTTTTGTTTTTCGAGACACGGTTTCTCTGTGTAGCCCTGGCTGTCCTGGAACTCACTTTGTAAACCAGGCTGGCCTCGAACTCAGAAATCTGCCTGCCTCTGCCTCCTGAGTGCTGGGATTAAAGGCATGCGCCACTAGATTCTTGCCCTCTAGATCTAGTGTGAGACAGCCATTGTTGGACTACCTAGACCTTATTATGTAAGCAGATTTAATACATCCTCTATCAGTTAGTAATGTTCGTCCAGAGAGCACTGACTAATATACTATCCATGGAGCTCAGACTACATGTAACCACAATTATCTATGCTGGAAAAAAAAAACAAACTTTGATTGTCAGAATGTAGAGGGTGTTACTAACATCTAGTAGGTAGAAGCCAGGGATTTGAATAAACAAGCTTCATTCACAGGACAGTTTATATGTCCTAAAATCTCAGAAAAGCCTATGTTGACTGATGCTGAACTAGGTATGGAGTCGCTGGCTGTCCATCATTGTTGCAAACTATGTGAAAAAAATCATCCTAAAACAAGGAGAGGGTGATTTGGCTCTAAGTTTTGGAGTGTCAGTCCATGGCCAGTGGCCTGTCTCACAGGACAATACATCATGGTGGAGTGTATGACAGAGGAAGGTGCTCACCTCATGGCAACTAGTCAGCAAAGAGGTCAGTGGCTCTGGAGTTCTGACACCCTCTTCAAATGCATATCCCCAGTGGCCTAGCACCCTTCCAGGAGGGTCTGCCTCTAAAAGATTACACTACTGCCTACTATTGTCACTGTCTGGGGACCAGCCCCAGATACTGCTGGGAGACCCTTTCAAACCACAGCAATGCATGATAGAAATATCCACAGACTACTCATTATAGAGCAGGTAGTTAACTATTTTCTGGCTCCTTGTCTTATTGTTTAGATTTTATAATTGGTCTCAAGAGAATTTGGAAGTAGCTGGACACTAGCAAGTAGGGGGCAAGCACAGCTGCTTGCTCTTTTCGAAGCAGTGATGGTTTCTGTTCTGGGTGAATGTCTTGGGAAAGAGACTGAAGTTTATGTCACTTGTGCCAGAGGGGCATATCCATGTTAGTGGTAAGGAATCATTTCTTAACTATGCAGATTATTAAAGAATAGATTGAGTTTCTGAAATAATTTCTGGAGGTTTCAAAAAAAATTAGACAGTTCAAGTATGTCCTGATCAAGGAAAAGACAGTCACACAATATTTTCAGGAAGCATGCATTAGCTCCACAAACCTATGAATAACATCAACAGATGCTACAGGGAACTCAGAGAATATTTTAAACTTTGTATGAGATTTTTGATCTGTTTACTGTGATTTCACAAAATACCTTGATGTGGTAAATCTTTATTGAGTGACTAAATGTCAGACCAGAATAGTAAATATTTTTGAATATGGATTTTGTTAATTTAGAGAAGTTGGAATTTATACCTAACTAGACTTAAAACATGATTCTACTTTGTGGGATTGAGGAAGAATGTTCGGCTCGGTAAAATGAGACCCTAAAGCAGCGGTTCTCAACCCGTGGCTTATGACCTCTTTGTCAAACCTCTAGCTTCAGAAACATTTACATTACGATTCATAATAGTAACGAAATTACAGCTACGATGTAGCAATGAACTAGTCTTATAGTTGGAGTCACCACAACATGAGGAACTCCATTTGCAGCATTAGGAAGGTTGAGAATCTCTGCCCCAAAGAGAAGTCAGAAGCAAGCTCAGAAGCACAAGTTCTGCTTTCTCTTGCTTTCCTGCCTCTCATCCCTATCCCTCCTCCTCTTCACTGGACAAGCCATAGAAACTGGAATTCTTCCTCGTGGTGCATCAGAGAAACAAGAACTTTCCCCAAAGTCAGTAACAAAATCTAAAAATACTGCCCTGACTTTCCCTTGTTTTTCTGTGTTGAGCACTGGCCATAAAGAACTTCTGTGACCTGCCCTTGTCCCACAGTAGGTCAGAGATCTGCAGGATGCCTTGCCCTGCTTGAGAAGAAGAAATACTAAGAGAGAGGCCAAGAAGAGCTCAAGCACACAGCTCTTCTGGATCTCCACCCCATCCACTCTGCTCCCCTCAGATCAGATCCTTTCTAGGCCATCACCTTTCTATAGAGCTGTCTATATGTCAATAAACCAATATACAAAGACAGAAAATTACAGACTAATTTCCCTTATGAGCAAGATTCAGAATTTCTCAATAAAATACTTGCAAACCAAATCCAAGAACACATTAGAAAAAGATTATCTTCTATGAGCAAGTATGCTTGATCCCAGAGAGGGAGGGATGATTTAACATATGTAAATTTATAAACTTAATCTACCTCATAAACAGAGTGAAAGTCAAAAACTGAAGTCTCTGCTCCCCCAGCCTGAAACCTGCTTGCTCAGGGGTGGAGCTTCCTGCTCAATTGTTCTGCCACGCCCACTGCTGGAACCTGTCGCTTTGCTGTTTGGAGCCATACACTTGGTCACCCTGATACTGGACTCCAAGATTATTTGGCAGGAATCGGGCCCCTCCCCCTTCCTTCATAACGGAGTGCCGGAATAGTAAAAATTGAACCTTGAACAGAAAGCTTGTCTTGGTTCATTCCTTATCTTGCACAGCCCAGCCCTTCTTCTCTTCCAGGTTTCCAAAATGCCTTTCCAGGCTAGAACCCAAACCTGTGATCTGCTGGCTGGACACAACAAAAAACCACACTACCATCTCAGATGCAGGAAAGGCCTTTGGCAAGTCTAACGTACCTTCATATTGACATACCTGGAGGTACTAGGGATAAAAGGGACATACCACAACATAATAAATGCAATTTATAGCAAGCTCACAGCTAACGTCAACCTAAATGGATAGAAACCCAAAGCATTTTCATTAAAATCAGGAACAAGGATGCCTACTCTCTCCCCATCTATTCAGTATAGTACTTGAAGTTCTCTCTCTCTCTCTCTCTCTCTCTCTCTCTCTCTCTCTCTCTCTCTCTCTCTCACACACACACACACACACACACACACACACACACACACACACATACACCCAGGATAGCCAAATAATTCTGAATAAATGAAAGAACTGCTGGAGGTATTAACATCTCAAAGTTCAAGTTATAATACAGAGTTATATTGTATTATATAATACAATATAATATAGTAATAAAAACAGCATAGTATTGACATAAAAGCAGATATATTGATCAATGGAATCTAATTGAAGACCTAGACATAAGTCCACATATCTATAGACACCTGATTTTTGACAAAGAATTCAGAAATACTGATAAAAAGGCAGTAACTCCAACAAATAGTGATGGCTAAACTGGACCACAGCATGTGGTCCAATTAGATCCATATTCTGCACAAACACACACACACACACACACACACACACACACACACACACACACACACATACACACACACACACACAGCTACCAAGTGAATCTCCAAGTGCCAGAAATGAGTTACATCTAATTGAGTTGCTGGCTAAAGAGGCCCTATGGAAATGCTCAAACAACTGAGGCTCTTGCTAGGGCTATGTGTTGCTCTCCACAAATTGATGATAAGGCCTAATTGCTGAAGACAATATTTACATATTTCGTTCAACATGGAGAAGTCAGGATGGTGCCTTACTAGAACCTTCAGCCCTACTGACTAATGTTCATGGTACTGTAAGTTACTCTCCATGTTATCACCAGGGAAAGGTAACCACCAACCTAGCCACAGACTCTGAAATATGCAACAGTATCCTGACTGTGGCAAAGACACCAGTGGCACAAACAATGTGGGAGTAACCAACCACTATCTGATTAGCTTTCAGGTTCACTCCTTGAGATGATACCCATGCCTGACACTATTTGGGTGTCCTGGAACCTATGCCTTGACCATGGGCCTTGGGGGAAATCAAATAGTGTTACTTGGCTAAAGGAAATAGCAACAAACCAACTCCTGAGAACATTCTGCTACACTCATAGATAAGTGTCTTGCTATGACACCATCAGAGAAACTCCTTGCAGTAGATGGGAACTAATACAGAGACCCACAATGGACAATGTACAGAGAGTGAGAGACTTCGGAACACTCACTTCTAAATGGGATGTCTCTATCAAACCCTCCCTTAGGGCTCAGGGATCTATGGGGAAGAAGAAGTAGAAAGATTGAAGGAGTCAGAGGGTATGGATGACATCAAGGAAGCAGAGTTTTCCAGACACAATAGTACTGACACACATATGAGCTCAGAGACGGTGGCAGCATGCACAGTGCACTTGACTGCACTGGTTCGAGTCAGACAGAGTTCCATCACTTAGAGGGGAAGTGGACACAAGCCCCCATCCCTAACCCCAAAGCTGTCTCCAATTGATATCATCTTGCTAAGGGAAATTAGTTTTTCCCGGGGGAGTCTCACTGGTTATACATACCACACTTAAGGGTAGACCCCATGGCCAGCAGTGGATGGCTAACAAATATTATTACTTTTTGAGTTTTTTCTCATAGTACATTGCTTGGGCATTTAAAAAAATCTAGCTAATCTTCTGTTTGTGTGTTTTAACGTCCAATCCTATGTTCCTATGTGTATTCGTGTATGTGTGGTGTGTTTATGCTTATTTCTTGCTCCGTTTTTTTCCTCTTTAGGTGTGGTTTCTAAAGAGAGAGATCAAGAAGGCAAGATAAAGAGTCAAGCTGGGCAGTGGTGGTGCACGTCTTTAATCCCAGCACTTGGGAGGCAGAGGCAGGCAGATTTCTGAGTTCGAGGCCAGCCTGGTCTACAGAGTAAGTTCCAGGACAGCCTGGGCTACACAGAGAAACCCTGTCTTGAAAACCAAACCAAACCAAACCAACCAACCAAACAAACAAAAGTTTAAAAGGTAGGGAGGTGGGGAGAAGATGGGAAGAGATGGGATAGTGGAAACAGCGATCAGAATATATTTACGAATTTTCAATTTAAAAAAAGAAAAAAGAAAAAAAAAGGTTTTTTCCCCCTCCTCTTCCCATTTCACTTAGATCTTTATTTCTTTTTTTTCAGATAAGATCTTTTTTTTTAACTTAATTTATTTTTTTATTAGATATTTTCTTTATATACATTTCAAATGCTATCCGGAAAGTTCCCTATACCCTCCCTCCACCCTGCTTCCCTACCCACCCACTTCTGCTTCTTGGCCCTGGCATTCCCCTGTACTGGGGCATATAAAGTTTGAAATACCAAGGGGCCCCTCTTCCCAGAGATATGAGCTACATATGCAGCTAGAGATATGAGCTCTGGGGGTACTGATTAGTTCATATTGTTGTCCCACCTATAGGGTTGCAGACCCAGTGAAATGTGTGACAGAGTTCCACACCAGTGTCTCTGATAGACTCCTGTTGGCTTAGCTTTACTTCTGAAGTTCCCACAATTTTCTGAATGGAATATCCACCTTATGGAGTAGTCCAGGATGCTTTTAGGCCTAATTGATTTCTATTCTATGTCCTGTGGAGTTCTGTCACCTTTTGTTAGCTTTTCTCCCCTGTATTTTCTCCAGCCACCCAGTTGGGTCATTAACCTGTCTGGCTCTGATATCATCGCTACAGTTACGACCTCTTAATATCTGAGTCTGCTACAGCTGAAGACATATTCTCATGGCTATTAGTCCTCTGTGTAAAGAGTGAACAGAAATACTCTGAGTGAACACAAGTTACCTTCTCTTTTCTTTTTTAATGCCTGTGATGTTAAAAACCAGTTTTTGAGAGTTTAGGATGAAAAAAAACCCTTCAATTGTGAGATGTCTTACATATTAATCCGGGTTCACTATTTGTTCAATAAACACATGACTGCACCCATTTTCCAATACAGAACAGCTGAGATTTCCGTGCTTTGTGTTTATGTATTTCTAACATGTCACAGGCTATGACATTCTTACACCACCAAACAGTCTCATTCCATTTCTTCTCTCTGATGTGAAAATTGGCACTTTCACCAATTATCCTACTGGAGCAACCAGGAAACCAAGGGCACTTGAGTTATATTTCTTCTCAATATCTTTTCACTTAATACTTAATTTCTACTCTTAATGTCTCGTCCAGCATTCCAATCTATGCTATTTCATGTTCAGGAGACAAAACGGTACTGTCTTCCTTTTGTTTACTACTTAGCCTTATGGTCAAAGTCTCCCTGATCAGCCATTGCAACAACTTTCTTTTTCCCTAAGGAGTGTGTCTTCAATAAATTATCATTAAATTATTAGTATTGCTATTACAATGCTGGAGTTTGAATCTGGAGCCTTTGCACATCCTAGGCAAGTAGCTGGACTAGAGAGGGCCATGCTTTAGAGATGATGCTGTGGGCTGTGGAGACCGCTCAATGAAGATTTTGCCATGCAAGGATGAAGAGTTAAGTTTGGATTCCCAGCACTTACATAAAAAAGCTTGGTGTGATAGCTTATGCTTGTTACTCCAGCAGTGCGGGAGATGGCCAGAGACAGTGTGTCCTCACAGCCTCACCTCATCATCGAATTCCAAGTTCACTGAGAGACCTTGTTTCAAAAAATAAGGTGGAGAGTGAGTGAAGAAGACACCCAACGTTGATCTTTTGTCTCTGCATTGGTAAACATGTGCACACGTTTATCTGTACACACATGTACACAGAAACACCATTCACTCCACAAATAATTTTGAAAGCTAGACGAGATGCATGATGTTTCACAGTGAACATCGGCTGAGAACAATTCGAAGACCATGGACACGGAAAACAGGACCTCCCATGAACCATAGTTCTAAAGGTAAACTGAGGCAATTGGGAAGAGTTGGCTAGAACTCAACATGCAGTTTTCCTCTGACTAGTCTTAGGACAGTTTTGCTGTGTTTTTAGCTCTAAACTGTCTCTACAACCTCTGAACAGATTCTTAAATGTGTATTTTAGAAATAAGGTTCAATACCTCCCAGGTATTAAGTGTAGTCACGTGGAATTTAGGAGATTAAGGAGCTACTCGCTGCTGCCTTTTTCTGAGGACAAATGTTGACTACCTCTGACCACCTGCCTTAACTTCTTGGTTAGTTATATTGTAACTAAAATCACATTTCAGGGGCTCCATGGCCAGCAACCCACCAACCATCCATCCATAACATAAGGACCATATGTTAAATACCTGCTGTCACACATATGGTCCACATGGAAGGAAAGGGCCTCTTTCCTACCACACATAGAGATTATTGACATCTTTGATCTTGTCTTATAAACATATATCAGGAACCAGCCAATATTTATGCTCTTTGTGAGGCGCCTCCAAGCCTCTTCTGATTGCCCTGTAATGAACATGCCTTCTAGCAAGCACTCAGTTTATGTTGCTGGCATCATCGCCTTCTTTCTCTGTCCATGCTGCCACCTCACATTAAGAGTAACACTTGGGATGGAGGTGGTGGCTGATTCAGGTCACCAGGTTAAGCAGTGAGGGAGGATTTGTTTTCTCCCCTTCTGCTGTACTTTGTTACAGCTGTTGCCATCTGGCCTTGCTTTGTGCGACTGCCTGCTGAATACCCATCTGTATCCAGCTCACAAGATCATTAAGTGGGTTAGACACACACCTGTGGTAGGTAAGCCCAGCACCATCCCTCTATAGTTAGTTATTAGGGAGAGGAGATCTAGATTGCTACATATTCTTTTGTGGGGCAGGAGATTGCTTTTCCAAGACAGTAGTTCTCTGTATAGCCCTGGTTGTCCTGGAATCAGCTCTGTAGATCAGGCTGGCCTCCCACTCACAGAGATCCACCTGCCTCTGCCACCGGAGTGCTGGGATTACAAGTGTGACACCACTGCCTGACTCCATACTCCTTTACGGTCAATGACTGGCTTTCCTCTGAGTCATTTTGCCTCCTCTTATTTTTAGGGTTAAGCAATTCTTTTTCTCACCTTTCACCTGGTTGTCCAGTGTCACAGAACTTTTGTCTACAACTGTTATTAATGTGTCAACTCTCCATCTCTACCATGTTCCAAGTGTGGCTAACCAAGCTGTCTGAACAGGAGTCTTTTCCTCTTCAGCATCTGGCTTTCTACTCTGCCTCTTGCCAGCCTGGCCATCAAACAGCAGCTAAAAGAGTCTTTAAAACCTGGGATCACAAAGTGTCCTGATTCCAAAATTCTCCTGGGACCCTACTATCCTTAGAGTAACATTCCATCTTCTCACCTTTACCCTTGTATCATCTATGAAGAGGTCACATCTGTCCATTGGCTTGCTTCCTTTCTTCTTTCTTTTCCCCTTCTTTTTAGCACTGTCCACTCTGGGTTCTCAGCTTGGTCTCACTTCCAGGTCTTTGAATCAGTCAGTCCATGTGTCTGAATATCTGGATTATCGCTACCTGGCTCCCTACAGAGCAAGGAGTTCTTCTCATAAGTAGCGGTCCCTTAGAAAGACTGTATGATTGCTAAAATACTGCCTTGATCTGGAGCTTGGCAGGTTAGGCCTGGTTAGTACTTGGATGTGAGACACAGTTTAGGATCATTCTAGCTAACGTTCCCTACATACCTTGCTAGTTACTGTTCTACTCCATTGTGTTTCTTTTCTTTAGAACCTATTACCATTGGGAAATTTATTTATTAGCATGATGGTTAGTTTTGATTTTGGGCTTGATACAATGTAGATAAAACTAGGAAGAGAGTCTCAATGAGGACTTCTCTAGATTAGGCGGACTAATGGGCATGCATGTGAAGAATTTTCTTTCTTGAAGTTGAAATTTTGTTTTGAGAATTTCATACATGTCCTGTATTTACGTCCTGTCCATCCCTCCATTTCTCCTGTTCAAATCCCCCTTTGTCCTCCCACTGAAATCCATTACCTTCTTTAGATATTATTATGACACTGGGTTAATTGAGGTGAGGAAGGCCCCTCCTGGATGTGGGCGGTGCTGTTTCATGGGCTTGACCCTGGACTGAATGAATAGGAGAGGGGGGTCTGAGCACAAGCGTGGGTTCATTAATCCTCTGGTTGGCTGTGCATGGAATGTGACCGCTGCTTCCGGTTCCTGCTGTCTTGACTTTCAAGCCATTGCAGCCCAGCATTGTGAGTCAGAGAAGCCTCTTCACCCTTAAGTTGCTTTTGTTAGGATATTTTATAACAGCGACAGGAAATGAAATTAAGACAGTCAGTCTACCTTCTGTTAAGTATCACTTCTAGAATGTACATTCCTATAGGTGAAGGGCCTTTGTGGAGTTGTCCCCGAATGATTTTTTTAAATGACTTCATTGGTGGTAGGCATACTGTAGTAAACTCAGAGTTGAAGGAAGGGAACATGAACAGGTGAGTATTTGTGCACTTGAAGCATTTAGGACAGAACTTGACAACTGCGCTGTGAAGTTCTCTGTAGTATTCATGGAGGATGAGTAAAGGGAAGATAAGGGTGGAAAAGAGATAAAAATGAAGTATTTTAAATTCTGATGAGCTTTTGAATAAAGCCAGTCATGGCTTCACCACAGTTGTGGCTGTCATCAAACGATGGCTAAAAATCCCAGAGGGACTGGATTTTAGAGTTAAGAACATCAAGGGAACAAAACACAGTTTTTCTGGATTAGCGTGGTTCCTATAAATTAGAGTAGTACTTGTGGTTATGAGATATGCCCTGGTCTCAGTATTCAAGGCTCATGATCCCTAGTTGTTGGTTGTTCAGGGAGGATTCAGAGGTATGGCCTTGCTGGCAAAGAAAATGTGTTACTGTGGGTGGGTGTGGTGGTTTGAAAGAGAATGGTTTTCATAGGGTCATATATTTGAATAGTTTCACCCTAGTTGGTAGAACTGTTTGGGAAGAATTAGGGGCTATGGCCTTGATGTGTGCCACCAAGTGTGGACCTTTAGGTTTCAAAAGCCCACATACTCCCCAGACAGCTTGTACGTACTCTCTCTATCTCCCTCTCTCTCCACCCCTCTTCTCCTCTTTCCATCTCTGCCTCAAGCTTGTGTTTGAGGATTAGGCCCTCGGCTAGTGCTCCAGCACCGTGCCTGCTCATTCTTGGCCATCTTCCTGGTCTTGATGTTCCTGGGTTCATCTTCTGAAACTGCAAGCCCCAATAAACCCTTTTATAAGTTGCCTTGGTCACAGTGTCTCACGACAGTAGAAAGGTAACAAAGACAGTGGGCTTTGAGGTTTCAAAGGACTCCAGCCATTTCCAGTTAGCTCTCTCTGCTTCCTGTTGGAGTGAGATGAGAGCTCTCAACTGCTGCCCCATCTGCCAGCCACCTGCTGTGTTTGCTCCACCATCATGGACTCTAATCCTCTGGAATGCCATGGTATTTTAACACAGAAAAAGAAAAGTAGCTACGACAGTTATGTACTATTTATAAGAAATGGTAAAATGGTGTATTCCCCATTTAGGAAATTTCCTTAGCCTGCCTGTGTGAACTTTATTACTGGTTGTGTCATTTTGAGATCCTGCACACAATTTGCAAGTGTGTCTTTCATTCATATCAG
Source organism: Mus musculus (assembly GCF_000001635.26). NCBI lineage: Eukaryota > Metazoa > Chordata > Mammalia > Rodentia > Muridae > Mus > Mus musculus. Next base: position 79,726,136 of record NC_000069.6, read on the forward strand.
CAAGCAGTTTACCCACTAGAGGAGCATGGCTTGGTTCAGCTGAAGGCGAGACCCTAATCTTCATAAACATATCGAAGCAGCTCAGACATCTTCTAATGAATCTGTATTTTTGTCCAGTCACATCAGAAGCTATAGTCAATGTCATATAACGTATGCTGTATTCACAAAAAGGTTGTTTTCAGATAGACTTTGGCTACATTATTAATTTCTTGTAAGAATTATATGATGCCTTTTTTTATTTTGAAGATTTCCTTCAAACAAATTAGTTCGCATGATTACAGTTATACAGCTTTTATGGAAATTAAAAACTGTGCAGAGTGAGAGTGTTCCTGGCACATTTCGAATGGTGCAGCTTCAGCTTTCAAGGCCAATTACATCCCGCTCTTACAGGAGGAAAATACATTAAAAACATAAAGAGGCCCTACGAAAATGTAAGACCAGCAAACGAGTAGGTTGATCTACTTTTCCAGTGACTCAGTGAAGCCGCCATGCCTCTTTCAAGGAGTCTGTAAGGGCTTCCCATTCTAGCCCATTTTTCTCTTCACTCACAAGAGCCACTTCCTAAGGCAAACATTTCCTGATACCATTCTGTGAAAACCTTCTGTTTCAAATATTTACTGCAGTCCAAATTCCGGAGCGTGGTGGTCAGAGGCCTTCACGATCTGGTATGCGACAATCCTCTCCCGCTTTCTTCAAGCTTGTGTTTCAGCCTTTCATAAGCCACTTGTCATCTCCTACATCTGCCGTGCCCCTCCCTGTCCCGGAAACTTTGAAAATGCTATACCACTGCTATTCGTGTAGCGTCCTCCTCCTTCTGGGGGAGTAATACCTGGCAGATCTGAACTGACTGAAGCTGGCTGGATCAGCTTGCTCATCTGTATATGGGAACAGGAGTACTGGCCGAACAAAAGACAGATCATGCATATAACTGGACAGCATGGCTTTGGGGTTAGCATGGTGAACAGAAAGAAACACCCAACTTGGGAATTCGGAGTTCAACTCTGAGGATTTTTGTGAGCCTTTGACCTATACAAGTTCACATATCTCTCTGAAACTGTGTCTTGCATTAGGAGAGACAAGGCTAAACTACCTTCCATGGTTTAACTAAAGATTACTTGCGTTGTCCTTTAACTAGAACTTCAATAATGTATCTGGCTGTACTACAACTTTAGTAAGGTCGATAGTTCACACCAACAACCAAAGTGCAGTGACATTGACCTAGCACGTCTGTGTACTTAAGTACATAGAATAAAGAATATTAAAACTCATATTAAAAACTTGCTGTGATTTCCCCAGTGCAAATGTTAAAGTAGAATACATTCCTCGGTGACTAATCAGAGAGCTCAGCTTCCAAGCGAAAGGAGATTACCATATCAGATCATTCTTTGCTCCTTCCAATTATGGATTGCGCATCTTACTGCTTTAGGGACTTCATTGGAAAAAATTGTATAATAAAGTTAATAAACCTTGGCCATTAGGATTTTTCTATATTTAGAGTAACATTTCTGTATTTTGCTATTTTATTTTTATAATACTGTGAATAGTATTGTTAGAAAAAAGGAAAAAGCATATAAAATGCACATGTTGTTTTCTTTATGGTGTCAATATGAAACGCCCTTCCCTGGGTTTGTGTTTTAGAGGCTTGGTCCTCAGGTGTTGGTATTATTGGGGGAGGCTGTTGAAGTGTTGGGAGGCAGGGCTGGAGGAAGTATGTCACAGGAGAACTTTGAAGTTTATCCTGGGAATTCAGTCTTTTAAATCTCTGCTTGCTGACTGAAAGGATGCGATGAAGCAGCTCTGATACACAGTCCCATTCCTATGGTATCCCGTCCAAGCACAGGGGACCAAGCACCTATGGGCTGAACCACCTGAACACGTGAGCCCGTGAAATAATGCCTCCTCCCAAGGTCTTCCTGACATTGTAATCCACACAATACCAAAGTAAAACTGACGCAGAAACGGGGGAATGGGAATTGAAAATAAAATTTACATGCAAAGCAGGTAGCTGTAAACAAAGATAAAGCAAAGGGAGCCAGTTTTGGACAACTGTGGTGATTTGAATGAGAATGGTCTCCATAAGATTATATATATTGGATGCTTGGCCCCCTGTGGGACTGTGAAAGGCAGCCCGGTTTCTGGTTGAGCTAGGTTTGAAACCCCAGTGACCCTACAGGTGACCCTGCAAGGGACAGTAGGCATTTTGCCACGCTTCTGGACACCAGGCCCCTGACATGAGGCAGGAGCTTCCCATAATTCTGTGGCCATCAGTCACGTAATGCCAATGCCCCAAGCCCCTCCACAGGTAGTGGACATGACCACCAATCACGTAGCCTCAAGACAGATATCCATTTTAATGAGGTTCCTAAAGGCGTAAAGGTCTTAGCTAATTACGCACTCTGCCCTGCAAAATGTATTTAACCTCAGGCCCACCCTGAGAAAGTGGGGTAAGGTTTTCTCATCACAACTCTCCACCATGACAATAAACAACGCCTTAAAACCCTGGACTGTCTCTTTTCATTGGGATCCACCATGGGGAGCAACGGAATCGTCTAGAAAGCTGCATCTAGTCTCCTGCAGAAGACCTCTCAGTGCTCCCAGCCATGGCCTCCACCAAGCCAAGCCACCCCCTGGACAAGCCAAGAACTCCTCCCTGAGGGACCCAGCCAGAGCTCCTCTCTTTTCCATTTCAGCCTGGGCTAGACTCAGCCCACGGGGGCCCCCACTTCATTCTTAGCTCATCCGTGGCTCCTAGCAGTACCTGGGTGCCCAAGAGTCTGAGAATCAGACGGTCCCGACCTCTCTGCAGACCTGGGGACCCTCAAGTCAGCTCCAGCAGTCCCTGGAGACCTCAGACTGCCCTCCCCAGCCCCCAGAGCAGGATCCTGCAGCTTCCTGTAGTCCAACGCCCACCTGGCTCCAGCATGGGGGAATTCGCAGTCAAAACTTCCCGTGTCCTCAAAGCCCTGAACGGACCCACATTCCCCAGTTAGTGGAAATGTTTGGGAAGACATAGGTGGTGTGGCCTTCAGCCTGGTCTACAAAGTGAGTTCAGACAGCCAGGGCTACACAGAGAAACCCAGCCTCGAAAATACAAAAAAAAAAAAAAAAGTGTGGCCTTGTTGGAGGAGATATGTCATTCTGGGTGGGGAAGGACATGGAGTAACAGTTGTACTAACATCCTCTCCAACGTGTGTGTATTCCTTGTTTAGTACCCACTCTGGCTCTGAGTCTTGGACTGCCATGAGGCCTTCTTTTATACCCTGGGGCGTTCTCTGTGCCTACAACTGCTCAAAATATCAGTTGTCTTTACTCATTTCTGCATTCTTCATTTCTCCTTCCTTCCATAGTTCACTTTCTTGCTCAATTTCAGTTTCCTTCATCAGTACCATACTTATTCATTCATCCATTCTTATCTCTTCAGGGTTTTGTGTGTGTGTGTGTGTGTGTGTGTGTGTGTGTGTGTGTGTGTGTGACTACGTTATAGCTAAACATAGGGGGATGTAATAAGGATGGCATCTGGCACTGGTCTATCTCTCTCTTCATGCTTTAGTAAGTCAAGTTTGTGTCTATTTGAATTTCTCTATTATTGATTAAGGGAACAATAAGACTCTCTAATTCTTTTTGTGTGTGCATGCACCTCTTCCTACTTACTAAATACTGAGAGTAATTTCGGACCTGCTCTACATGTCAGCACAAAAACTAAGCAGATACCCAAGAGCCGCTCAGAAGTAGAGAGTGCATCTTTCCACATTAAAGTGGATTTGGTGACCAAATGCTACTACATTGCTCTGGCCAGGACTGCGGTGAATTCAGCTGTCCGGAATATTGTTGAAACCAAAAATGAAATCAATCTCTTTTTCACAGACTTAAATTGGGCTGTTAGCTTACAAGGTCAGGGGTAAGAACTACAGTCAGAAGAGCAGAAATAAAAAAATAAATTTAACTGAGCCACTGGCAACTTCTTTGGACCTTAACACAAAGAGGAGAGATTAGGAGAAGCTGGCAGAAAGCATGCCTGATCCACATCATCTTCCTAAGTTTGAAATGTGTGAGAAAGTAGAAATATTTATATACCACCAGGCCATTTGCAATTTCTAACAAATTAGCCACAACTGGGAAAGTAAAAATGCCCAGCCAATCTTCTGGACCATTCAAAATGCACCAAGCATTAACAGTCCACTTTGGGAAAACACATTAAAGCATTCACAGCCAAGAAGCCATAACAAATAAAATAGCAGCAATGAATGAGAAGAGAATGTGACAGAAAGGCAAAGGGCCAGGATTTGTGAGGGGACATGGGGACAGAGATTTGTGCTCAGTGCCTGAAGCGAGTGCTTGATGCACCGAGAACTTGATCAGCTGCTTTCATTAACATATCAAATATATGTGGCCTGGATGGAAACTCTCAGGAAATCACTACATGACAGCTTATTTGATCTAAGTAGATCAAGACATGTACAGTTTTTTATTAAGATCTGTAAGCTCATATTCATTTTTATCCCATAACATTTTAATTTCAAACCCATGAAGTCAAGTTTATCTGTTTATATGGGTGAAGCTACAGAAACCTGAAGGATAATAGCTTCCTTATATGTTTAGGAAAGATGGTGGAACCAACTTAGCCCCAATGTTTATGAATTCTGATAACGTGTATGTGTGTATGTGAGTGTGTGTGGGGTATGTGTGTATATATGTCTGTGAGGATGTGTGTGTGTATTTTGTGTGTGTGTGTGTAGCTGTAGGTATGTGTCACACAACTCTTCTGTGAATTTTGAATGTATGAGATGAGCAGGTTTTGGAATCAACTGAGGAAAACACATCACTGTGGATACTTTGTTAGGAGTCACAGCAAGACTAAAGAAAACAGTGACAAGTTGAGACAGAGAGGAGAAGCCAACACTACAGGAACAAGAAGACATGTCTGATCCTTTTAACACCCATAATCTGGGCTTCCTGGAGGTGGCAAAGGAAAAGTACAAGCACACGCAACAGCCAGCAGAGTCCATGTTGGGGAGAAACGAGGAGGGACAGAACTCACAGAAGAAACAAAGTGGAGGAGGCTAGAAAGTAGCCTGGGATAACAGCTAGGTTTTCAAGTGCCCATTTTATCCCAAAGCTTGTATCTCAAGTGCAATGACAGTCTTACCCTGTATAATGAATAAGAAGTCAGGTGCCTCTGAATGCATAGTCGACTACCACTGTAGGATTAACAATGTAGCAAGCCATGGCTTGTTAAAACCTGAGGTGGCTTTCCAGCACAATGATGGCTCATTACATGCTCCTCAAGCACTTTTACTCTGTATAAAAGAGAAAGCACATTACCTACCTCTGCAAACAGGGCTGGAAAGGCAACTAGAGGACCAGAGTGGGTTTACGGTGATGCTGTGAATCAGCAGTACCTCTGTTGTCCTAACTGTGTGGTACCAGAACAAGTGGGAGGGCAGGAGGTGGCATTCTTTCTGCAGGAAGGAAGGCCCTGGGAGAACTGGGATACACGGGAGAACTGGGATACACGGGAGCTCAGTGCGCATGCAACTACTGAAACTGGGAAAACTAGTGACTCGGGGAATTGGAGAACAGAGCTGCCATTTCCATCAAAGGTCTGACTGTAAATATGGCACTGGGGAGGTTGAACCAGAGCCTTTCTCATTGGCTGTGAGAAAGGTTTGAAGTGTTTCTTTACCAGGCAGGTGCAAGACGAGTGACTACATTAGGGTAGCCTATTGGCTAAGTCTTAACATTTGAGGCTAGGATTTAATAACTTCAGTCTATATTATTTCTATTTTTAGGCAATATTCTGCCCTTTTGTTATTTCCTGTCCTTTATGGGCCGTGTATGCAACTGGAGAGCCATGTTTAGAAGTGAGCCAAGATAATGAAGAGAAAAAGCCTTAACCCCTTTCTGTGTCAGAGATGAGTGTTATCCTCTGAAAGCATTCTCTTTCTGCCCATCTCAAAGAAGCTTTACTTTTATAAAACTGAAATTAAAAAAAAAATTACTTATGAAATCGCCTAAGGTTCACTTGAGATTTAGGCTCCAGACAGCAAGGAAGGAATCCTCACATTATTTCTTCTTAAGTGAATCAAATGAGAGTCCAGGGAAAAGATGATTAGGAGACCTCCATGTAACAAGATGCTATAATCAGCAAAATTGTTCATAGCTATGCAGACTCTCAGTTCAAGTGCCCACACATTCTCTAACGAACCCATCTAATCACTTTAAATGCTGACTACCTTTAAAAAACAGCAAATCTCACCTCTGAAGAATGGGCCAGAGCCTCTGCTGCCCCTTTCTGTAGTTAATCATGAGGGTGACTTTTGGCTTTCACTGGGCACCCTGACTAAAGGTGTATGTGCAACTGAATTTGGGAACAGGCTGGGGCCAGAGTTCTACACTGTTGCATGAATACTGCCTTTCCTGAGATAGGATTTGGGGAGTCCTGGAGAACCATGTGGGGAGACAGGCAGGAAGGGACAGGTGCCACAGCCAGAGGTTGGGGCGCTGCATGGCCCCAGACAGCCAGTGAGAGAGTTCTGCAAGCCCTCTTCTCAATGATGAGCTCTCAGGAGGTTTTTAATTATTTCCAGAAGATATATTCATTATTATAGAAATGTGAGGAAACGAGGGACTTCAGTTAACTCAGATAAATATTGAACCAATTATGAAATGAAATCCATTTCACGATAGACACAATACTATAGAACATAACAATTTAACAAGAAAATATCATTTTTTAACACAAAGGAGAGAAGAGAATGCTTTATATTGTCCTCTTCTTGTTACTTGATTGTGTGTGTGTGTGTGTGTGTGTGTGTGTGTGTGTGTGTGTGTGTATGATGTTGGAGATCAAAACCTAAATCTTAAGTTTGTATAACTTGCTGTTGTCTATGAGCAAAGAAGAAAAGGGATTCCTGGTGTCAAGGGTGGATTCTGGGTGTTCAGATCAGGGCAGTTCCTGGAGCTGGAAACAGGAAGAGGAAGAGATGGCTTTGGATCTCTCTACATCAGGAAAGAGATGGGGCTCCCAGGGCTGTGGAGCCAGTGAGGGAGGGCATAGCCAGGGAGGAAGGAGGGACGAGGGAGTTGACACAGGAATTAAGTTAATGTTGACAGGTACTTGCTGTATGGTCAAAAACAAGTTGTTGATATATGTATCCTAATCCATTCGTTACTGGTATGCATTAATTGGTATATAGAGCCTCGCACCCATCTGGAAGAAGAGATGTGTGGTCACTGAGGGTGAACTGGCCTGACCTTATCCTACGTGGTAGAAAACCTGGATTTCTGGCTTTGAGATCCTGGGCAGCTCAGGTTCTGAAGTGGGCACTACCTAATATGTGTGACACTTGTGATCAAGTGAGCCAGATCAGGGTGTCTGAAAAGTACCTTTCCATTCTAAGATACTGTTATTTTGGAAGCATTAGAACCAAGTCACACTTTGCTGGAAGAGTGTTGTTAAGGAGACAGACTTGGATTCAGGTCTCTTTTGCAACACTTTTTAGAAAGTAGAGCCAAGGATGTATTGGAGAGAATCCCACATTTTCTGTTTTCTACTTTAAGGTAGGACTGGACATCTCATAAGTAATGGGGGAACATGAGATGTTTGTGGACATTTAACATGACTCCTTGTTCATGGAAAGCACACAGCAACTGGAAAAAATAAAAACTATTACCACAAAGCTAAAAATTAAGTTGTTGAAATGCTAATAACCTTTTTTTAAAAAAAAGAAAAGAAAAGAAAAGAAAGCTGGGCAGTGGTGGCACATGCCTTTAATCCCAGCACTCGGGAGGCAGAGGCAGGCGGATTTCTGAGTTCGAGGCCAGCCTGGTCTACAAAGTGAGTTCCAGGACAGCCAGGGCTATACAGAGAAACCCTGACTCTCGAAAAACAAACAAACAAAAAACAAACAAAAAAAAAATAAAAAGAAAGAAAAAAAGAAAAAGAAAAGAAAGAGAAAATGAAAAAGAAATAAAAGAAGGAAAAGAGCAAAGTTAACTGAACTACCCACCGACAGGCACGTTAGTCGAACAAGTTTGTTTCTTGTGTGAGATTATGCTTGAGTGCCTACTCACTTCACAGACACAATTTGTTACCCTTTCTTCAGATGGTAATGTATTTATACAGATTTATTAATTTTTTTATCTGGTTGAAACTTAAAAATCTGAGTCCAACTTCAGAGTAGGAATAGTTCAAACCTTAGCAAACCAACCTTCACAAAATTGACTTAGAACATCTTATATCCTGTAGTCTGTGTGCATTGGTAAATTTATTCTCCCAAATTTGGACATGGGTAAATATGTCCATGCGTGTCTGTTTTAATGTCTTCATCAAGGTTGTGTGGCTTTTGTGTGATGTCTGTCTTTAGACTGTAGACTGACAAGGACTTTGGAAAATACCACTTAGAGAGAAGGTAAGAAGTTACATTGAGCAGGGGATGGCTCTAGGGCAAAGACCAGGCAGTCCTCTGCTAAGGCTCCATGGGGTTCGGCAGCTTGAGCTCTCAGCATCTGAGCTAATCCTTTAGAAATTCTGAAGTGGATCAGCCTTGTTTCTGAGGACCTCTACTTCCCTCTCTTGTTTTCCTCCTACCTAAAGTATTACATAAAAATGCTTATTTTGCTTGAGATATTATTTAATAAGTAAAAAAAAAATCTCTGAAAAGGACTTATGACACAACACATTCTGAGGATGTTTTTAAAACGTGTTAATTCTGAAATAACCATAGACTGACAGGAACTTGGGAAAATACCACAGTGGGGTCCCCGGCCCTTGCCCAGCTTCCTCTGACGGCATAACCTTACATAACTAGATTAGTATTAAACTACAGATTAGCTTTGGTGTCTTATGACTCATGGCTATGGGTAGAGGAGTGAAGGATAAAAGACCAGGTCTTCAGGCCCACATCATCTTTGGTGTGTCACTGAATGGCAATTCTGGGTTAAGGCTCTGCTGTGGCCACTCTGTCCCTTCAGAGCAAGGCTGGAGCTGCAGTTACACTTTATCCTATGCCTGTGCTTTCTGGAATTCACTTGTGTTTTGGGCTAACACATGACTAATAGCCCTACGTCTATAAGGAATTTTGCTGTTTTCAAGGCCCAGTTATTTGTGCCACCCCTGCTGGGGGTAATCACTGTTCATGGGAAAAAGCATGAATCCAAATCACTCAAATCTTGACATTTATTAGTGTGAGCCCTGTAACAAGGCACATAATATCCTTGGGTCTTGCTGAATTGTTTCTACATGATTGTCATTGTGAAGATTTAATTTTCTTTCCTAGCAAACCCTGAACACATGGGCCCTGGGAAGTAGACAGGATAAACTATTTGGTTCAGATTTTCACAAATTAAGGTTCAATGATGGTAAGTTAACTGCTGAGAATCATGGAACAAGGACTTAGCTCCACATCTGCACATGGTCAGATGGTGTCTTCCTTGATATCACGTCACCTTTCCAAAGTACCAGAGGTCAGGATCAACCCAAAACACCCAAGCACAACACTGCACAACACCACACCACAATATAGTATAGCATAACACAATACAACAACCAAACAAGGCAAACAAAACAAACCCAGCAAATAGAGCATAGAATCCACAGCTCAGGGCAGCACTGGAGGGTGAGCAGCCTGGCCCGATGTGTGGCTGTTGATGGCCTTTGCTGATATCCTTTGCTGTATGCACAGAAACTTAGATAGAGTCGAGTGATGGGCTACAATAAAGGTGGACTGAGCTTATTATGAGTTATTATTTGGTGGATTCTGCAAAAGTTCCCCCCAGTTGCCCAGATATTACAGTAGTCTAGAATTCTACTGCTCATCTCTGTGTTACCAAGTTGCCCTCACCCCAGTGTAAAGCATAGAATGTTAAGAATTTGGAACGTACAACTATGCAACTATTTACACTGTTTTATGTTTTGTTTTGTTTTTGATTTTCTTTTTTAAACCTAAAGAGAACTTCAATGTAAAAGGATGGTTCTGGCATTATCATCATCCTTATCACTTTCAAAGTTTTGATTATGAAAATTTATTGCAGGGCAGTAGTGATGCATGCCTTTAATTCCAGCACTCAGGAGACAGAGTCAGGTAAAACTCTGTGAGTTCAAGGCTAACCTAGCCTATAGAGTGAGTTCTAGGACAGCCAAGGCTACACAAGGAAACCCTTTCTAAAAAAAAAATACATTAAGAAATTAATTTAACACGAGGAATTCTTATAGCCTGGAGCATCTTTGGTATCACATCAGTCAACATTCCTTCTTATCCTGCTCTGAACACTTTTTATATACATCTTAAGTTCTTCCTACTAGATCATCTGTTGTAGAATATTCTTTTGGGTCTCTCAATCTATGCACCTCCTTGAGATTGAATAGGAAATGTTGAAATTGATCATTAATTTCAAAGAGCTTTTGCTGCAAATGTCAAAAGCTCAGGTATAGCTCGTGTGTGTGTGTGTGTGTGTGTGTGTGTGTGTATTTATAGCCCTGATACCTTAAATACTGAATTATAATTAGAAAGACCCAGTCTTTTATTATGATTTGCAGTTTGAGATTTTCTTACTTTAGATAAAGTATGAATGTCACAGTTAAGATTGAGATATAGAAAATTAGGAGCCGAATAGTCTCAGGGATTCTGGGTTATTTCTCTAGTTTTGAAATTGTCTCAATCTTTAACTATTTAGTTGTACTGTGGTCAGAGGGAAAAAGAAAAAAAATCATCAAAATAGATGCTATCAGAATTAAGAGATTCAAGATGGACTGTGACCCTGAGAAATTCAGTAGAATATCTCAGTATAAACACCATGTTTGTAGAATTTGAGAGAGAGAATATAAACATGCTTGTGTTTTAAATTTGATGACACTCACAACCCCCCTTCCCCTGCAATCCTAATGTATTAAAGAGACTTAGAAACTTTCATTCTGATCTGGGGTAGGATTATTTCATTGTTATAACAAGCATACATGTTTTCTTAACTCAGAGAGACAATTTAATGATGTATAATGTATAACAACCCTTCCCCTTAAATTTTAAATAAGATTAAAAAAAAACCATGGCTTAATATACAAAGGAAATTTGCCATTATAATAAAAGTAAAATGACTTTTTATTTTCTTGAGTCCCTGTGCTTTACATTTCTTCATGCTTTCCCTTGCTTTTCTTTCAAGGAACAAGGCAAAAACCTGGCAAAAGAGTTACATGGCTACATCTCTGTGTGGATGTCCACCCAGACAGCACCTCACAGGATGGTAATGTGCTTCAACCACATCGAAATAAACAAACAAATATTAGGACCACTCTGGGGTAGAGCAACGGGCATAGTCTTTGCACAGAACTTACAGACTCTCTTTAAATATTAAATTTTATCAGTGATAAAAGTTGTCTGTAATAAAGCATAGGCTTATAAAATATGTTAGTTTTGCTTAACTTTTGACTATGACAAAATATTCCAGTACAAATATCAGAAATATCCTAAGAAGAGTGATTCTAAAGTGAGTTTGCAATTTTTATCAGAGCATGCATTTTAGGTTAAAAGCATGAATGTAAGGAATGAACATTTGTACTTGAGACTATTTCACAAAGCACTAAGGCACATAAAATTAGACACCGAACATACTCACAATATTTTCCAATAATGAAGATGCAGAAGAAGAATGGACCAGATGTCATTTCCTTCTTTCTGAGCAACTGATTAATGAAAGATAAAACGTGGTCTTGGATGAGATGAGTCGCGCACAGCTCACAGTGGTTGTGCTATTTCTGTCTGCAGTCTTAGCAGCTATAAGGCAGCTCTCTCTCTCTCTCTCTCTCTCTCTCTCTCTCTCTCTCTCTCTCTCTCTCTCTGTGTCCCTCCCTCATTCCCTCCCTTCCTTTATCCCTCTCTGCCCCTCCCTCTTTCCTCTCTTGAGTCCCTTCTATCTTTCTACACACACACACACACACACACACACACACACACACACACGGGGAGAGAGAAAGAGAGAAAGGAAGAGAGGGAGAAAGAGAGAGAGAGAGAGAAAGAGAGAGAGAGGTGGTGAGGAAAGTTTCTGAGAGCACATAGGCTCTGTTTACACTAAACATTTTGTTTCTATGCTCTGACAAAGCCTTCACATACATATATGGACATTGACCACGATGTTAGAAAGAACTTGACCTGAGGTAAATCCCAAGCATGGTAACATTTTACCCCCTCTATGAATGCTTTTGTGGCACAGCTATAAAGGAGGGATTAAGGTGTGATTGCAGTGGCATTTTAAATCTGTTTGGAAAGTTGAGCATTAGATATGGCTCAAACAAAAAAACATAAAAACCACATAAAAAATCCTTTTATACTCCTAGATTTTACTTTAGTAGAGACCTTGATATACTGTGGCTGAACACTAAAGTCTTCCTGAGTCCAAATCTTAGGGATTCTGACACTTTGGGGCTGGCACCTGTTATCTGAACCTGGTTTTCAGGAATAAGATTCCTGTTCAGCAGGATGGCTCTGGGGCTCCACACAGGGCACACTGGATGTGTGGCACAGGCCCTAGTGCACAGCAGGTAACTACCAAATGGCAGCCACTCATGTGACAAGCTTCAATCTGGCTGGCATGGGATGAAGAAAGTATATGAATTCAAACCACACTTCTACGAGCAACATTTTGCCTTAGCCAGAGTATACAATTCTTATTTTTGACTTAGTAGTGTATTTATAGAATTATGGTCATCACAGTCACATAAGGCTTTGAAAGGGGATGGAGAAAGGAGGGGGAGAGGAAATGTCAGCTAAGGTAGAATGTGCATGAAGCTGCTTGGGAACCCATGATCTTGAACCCCAATACAAAATATAATAAGTGTGGATTTTGGAACACATGTTATATATAACAATTGGGAGGGTGGGTGGGTGCATATATTACCAGCCAAAGACTTAAGCAGGGATGAGAGCAGTGGGTAAGGGGACGGAGGGATAAGGGCCGTGTTAACCAAATTAAGAGTATATGAAGAACGCTTAAGAAACCCACTATATTAGTTTGAAAATGAATTTAAAAGTATAACCAAAATCCCGGCAGTGGTGGCACATGCCTTTAAGCCCAGCACTCAGCAGGAAAAGGCATGTGGATCTCTGAGTTTGAGGCCAGCCTGGTCTAGGGAGGGAGTTCCAGGATATATCTATCCTGGAGTTTAAACAGAGAAAACACACAGACATAAAAATGCTTTCCCCAGAGGACATGAGTTTTAAATGAAAACCTGTGTTACCCAAGGCACAGGTTATCTCCCTATAAATTATTGGTCAGGAAAACCCAGAGGCACTCAAAAAAGTATAGGTTATTGCCATTGCTCTTGTAACTAGATGGTAAGACTCTTGCTTGAAGACACCCACACTTTGGTTGTCGTACCTAGAAAGACAGATCTTTCTGACCAAGAAACATTTATTTCTTATAACAGCAACAGCTGTGAAGGCTATTGGGGGAGAAAAGGCATAAATAGTTTTATCCAGAACCCTGTCTGTGGCAATACTGACCTGCCAGACACGATGTGCCCATTGATGCAATGGTGGCAAGACTATTTATGAGAATAATCACCCACTCTCTGATTGTTTTGAAATCTGTTACACAGAAGGGAACTCATACCTGGTAGACTCAGTCAAAACTCATGGTCATAATTCTCTTTCTATGAAATAAATTACTTCTACAGGAGAGAAAAGACAATTAAAGTGACTTTTTGGCCACTATTTACAGATAGGCTTCACATATTAAAGTCGGTGAAACAAATTCTTTTAGAGTCTATTCTCTTTAGACATTGGAAAAGGCTCCTTGGGTGCAAAATTGCCTGGAGTGGAGAATTACTGTATTTTGGTTGTATATTCTATTAAATAATGTTTAGACATTGTTTTGTTTTTGAGGCAGGGTTTTTCTGTGTAGCTTTAGCTGTCTTCGCTTTAGCTTCACTCTGTAAAGCAGGCTGTCTCTGAACCTGGAATTCTGCCTGCCTCTGCCTCTCATGTTCTGGATTTAAAGGTGTGTGCCACCACTGCCTGGCTAGACTTGTTTTTAAATGTCTGATTATTGACATCAAATTAATTTCACATAGACTTTGGATTAAAGTGAATTTTCTTGTTTTGCAATTGAAGACAGACAGACAGACACACACACACACACACACACACACACACACACACACACATTGAAAAACAAAACTGAAAAGAGATGGAGTAGATTCTTCCTCCTTTTTGTGCCCATGCTGGTTGACTATAAACATACTTGAGTGGTATGGAAGGATCCTTGGTGCCAGAGCCTCTGCATGGCTAAGCGTTGTCCTGGTTTTCCATCCAGATTTGGTGCTGATTTAGGCTAATAGAGCTGTGTCCTTTCTTATCTTGGGGATTTTTATGAAGCCTATAGAAGCACTGTGAGTAATAGCAAAGCCCTCTGCTTGAAAATTACAACCCAGGGAGTCAAGTCAGGAAGGCATTTTGGCCAGTCACACTGCCATCTGTTAGATCTGTGAGACTGCATGACCTTTTCATCCCTTCTCACCTAAAAGCCATCACCAGTTTGTCATTACCGTGTTCAACAGTAGAGATAGCCATTTTGTTAATGCTTTTTGATTGTAGACCTGAGTTTTCCCAAGGCCAGAAGCTCACAAGAGCAGAGAGCCCATAGTTCACTAGCCACAAATGAAGAACGTTAAGTACACCCCAAGGACAAAAGAAGCAATCTGTCAAGCTGCTCGTCCCGTGGTTCCAGTTCTATCACAGGTGACAGCTGCCAATCAATTAAGACTCTCAAAGCATTCATCATTCGCAAGTCCCACCCTAAGACAATTTTAGCTCTCTTAATTTAGCACTAATCGAACTATTCCAAAATGAGATGACTTCTGGAGAATGATATTGACAACATTGCTGAACATGGAATTGGGTGGCGTAGTTAATAGGCACAGGTATTTCTAAAGATGTTTTATGAAAAAATCAAAACAAATTTGTCTTTGATGCAAAGTGACCAGAAACATTATTACTGCAGAAAATTATCCAGTAAGTGGAAAACCCAGTCCCAACTTATGTATTGACAAATTTCCCTTTGAGGGATATAGCATGGAAGTAGAATTTAGTATTCTGCAGCAAAATTGATAGTTTTAAGAGGAGGAGGGCGGGGCTAAAAAGTATAGCTTTATCTCCCTCTGCGTGTATTTGGATGTGTATAGAAGCATATATATATATATATATATATATATATATATATATATCATTTGAAAGTAAAGAAAGTAAATGGTGTTTGTTAAGTACAAACTCTCGGAAGACCTTAGGATTATTATCTTTGTCTTAATTGGCTTCCTCATTCTCCTATTGTAGTCTTATTCTACTTAAATTATGCTCATCTGATTTGAGTACAATAGGATATTAGTCTTGGATATGACCATAAGCAGCAATATGGTATGTTGACTGGGAGCCTCCATCCAAGATGGGAGATTTTAATCTCAGAAAAGTTGCTACACAAAGCTAAGCTGTTGTAGTTTATAGTTTGATGTGACTGTACAATGTGCAAACAAAAGACGTTGTCAAAAATGACAGTCTATGTTTTTCTTTGAGATACCTTACTATGTACTCAGATTAGCCTCAAACTCGTAAACCTACTGCGTCACCATCTCCAGAGTCCTGGTATTGCAGACACGCACCACTATAATGGACTAAGAGAATTATCTTTATTGTATTTAATTATAAGATAGCTTGATTTTAGAACAGGGATGCCTTATAAAAATAAATGTGAGCTATAGATACAATTTTTAAGGGTTTTTAGAACCTAGATCAAAGAAGTAAAATAAAAGTCAAAGGACTTTAGTTTGAAGTATAAATTTTATTAAGATCAATATACCCAAAATACTAACCTTATACTGAATGCTACATGGTTCTTAGAGGCTCATGCGTTTGAGTACTTGGTTCTCAAGTGGTAGCACTTTCTTTGGGAGGTTGTGAAACCCTAATAAAATGGGAAATAGTTGAAAGTAGTTTTTCATGAGATAACTACAAGTATAACTTGAGGGTTATAGTCTTTCCTATTTCTGTCTTATCTGTTTTCTAAAATGCCCAGATGTAAAGGATGTGAGCAAGTGTTCATTGCTACAGGTTCGAGGGGGTCTCCTTTCATTATATCTTTTCTGTTGTGGGAGACTGTACCTTAAACCATGAGTCCAAATAAACATGTCCCCCTTGCCTTCCTTCTTGTAAGGTGTTTGGTCACCGTAAGAATTAAAAATAGCTAAGATACAAAGAGGAGGAGGGAGAAGTGACCATGGCAGCTCAAAAATCATTACGTGCATGTCTGAAATTCTCAAAGAATAAGTGAAAATATTATACTGAAAATCAAAGTAATGAATACACAAAATTGGTACCAGATATAAAGCCTTTGCTCTGACTGCTTACCTCACTTGTTTGATTTATAAGCCTTTGGAACTAATTTGTGGGAGGAATGTGGAAGAGTTTAGACTTGCCGGCTAGAGAAGTCCTAAAGTGCCGTAAGCAGAGATTAACGGGCCATTAAGGAGGAAACTCAGAAGACCAGGATGCTGATAAAAATGTGAACAGTAAAGACTGGTCATATAAAGTTGGAGAGGAAAAACAAAGACTCTATCAGGAACAGGCCTAGCTGTCAGTCATGCTACATCCTGACTGCATTCTGTGAATGTCCCAAAAACCCTCCGGTGATTTTAAGTAAACTTAAAAGTAATGGACTAAATTTGCTTAGTGGAAATTCCAAGACAGTAAATCATTCAGCCAGTGGCATGGTTTCCACTGCATTTACTCAGATTTCAGTAAAAGAGATTAAAGAAAATGGAACAGAAGATATGAGAAAGTTTTTGGTGAAGAAAGGATTTAGAGTTGTAGGCAGGACTTGTGCTGACAGAGACTGTATTTTTAAAGCGATTAGTGCAGTTCAGAAAACCTCATACTTTGACGCAGTCAATGAAGACCTCCAAGGAGTAAACACATCTACAGAACATTTATTTTAAAAAAAAAAAAAGAGTGCTTGAACGAAGAAACTCTCCCCTAAGGGCATCCTTGTCAGCAGGACTTCCTAGAGAAGTCTTTTCATAGGTCATCTTTGAAAACACATAGAGTAGTGCTCCAACAGGGCGAAGGCATGTGTCCAGCTATCAGCAGAAACTGACAAAATCCATATGGTACTGATTTTATAGGCATGAAAACTGTAAGAGTTGGAGGGCTATAAAGACTTTCATCAAGGTTCCCAAAAGCCAACAAGGTTAGGTGATAGGAAGTAAGGTGTGATTCCCCTATAGAGCTTCTGAGACAGCGACATGGGAAGCTGTAAGGGTGAAACAGAGACCCCAGTGCACTGGAGATGCCTGTAAGAAGCTCGTTGAGGCGAGCTCGGTGTATCAGAAGGAACTGGACTGAGATAGAGAGGTAGGTAGGTAGGTAGGTAGGTAGGTAGATAGATAGATAGATAGATAGATAGATAGATAGATAGATAGATAGATACATAGATACATAGATACATACATAGATACATACATAGATAGATACATAGATAGCAAGCATGTGTGTTGCAGGCAACAAAAGTGGAAGAGTGAGCAACCCAACCCTACTTGCAGTCCAAATGAGGCCATCACTATCTCACAGATGCCAGATATGGGCTTTGAGGTTTGATTATGTCCTTTTGAGCTTTGCTCTGATAGTCTTTCAAAGATAATATTTAATCTATCCTATTATATTATAAATACATAAGTTTATTTATTTATTTTAATTGAAAATAGGTTCTTCTCTCATATAATACATCCTTACTACAGTTTCACCTCCCTCCATTCCTTCCAGATACCCCTCACCTTCCTTCTCCCACGGATGCATTTTGCTCTGTTTCTTCTTCAGAAAAGAGCAGGTCTCTAAGAGACAACCACCAAACAGGACAATACAACCAAACAAGATGCAATAAGACAAGACAAAACCCTCATATCGAGGCTGGACAAGGCAACCCAATAGGAGGAAATGAGTCCCATGAACAGGCAAAAGAGTCAGAGATACACAGCTGCTCTCTCTGTTAGGAGTCTCACAAAGACACCAAACTATCAGCCATAACATGTACTCAGAGACCTGGTAGAGACCCATGCAGGCTCCAAGCTTGCTGCTTCAGTCTCTGCAAGCCCATAGGAGCCCTGCTTAAATGATTCAGTGGGCCATGATCTCCTGGTGTCCTCCATACAATCTGATTTCTAGAATATTTCTTCCCTTTCTTTTGAGAGGAGGTACTCAAAGGTGATCTTTCATTTAGACTCTTTCTGTGCATAATGCCTGGCTGTGGGTCTCTGCCGCCAAAAGAAGCCTGTCTGTTGATGACTGGATAAGGCACCAATCTGTGAGCATAGCAGATTATCATGAGGGATCATTTCATGTATTTTAGTTTAGCTTAGGTTGTTCTGTTTGGTTCTACCCTAGGTTTCTGCCCTAGAAATCTCCTGTTCCTGACCACCCATGCAGTATGAAACATGGGCTCCCTCTTGTGGAGTGGGCCTCAAGTTAAACCAAACATTGGTTGGCCACTCCCACCAGTTCTGCTCCACCATTGCCCTAACACATCCTTCAGGCGGGATAGATTATAGGTGGAGAGCTTTGTGTCTGTGTTAGTGTCCAGGTTTCCCTTTCCATAGCCTGTAGAGTACCTCCCTGCACCAAAGAGACCAGAATGTAGGGTGAATGTTCCATGCAGGCACCAGCCAGACCTCTCAACCATCAATGGGCTATGTGGAGTTATCCTGGTAAGGGGATCCCACTGTCAGTTTTCAGAGATCAACCCTCTGTCCTAGCATCAGCCTGGATTGGTTGGGGATCTCCACAGGACCCCTTGGCCAACAACTCAACCTAATGTAACCCAGTCCCACCACTGGGAGCCTTGCCTGGCTACAAAAGATGGCCAATTCAGATTCGGTAAACATAACTTATTTTTGACAGAAAAAAATTCATGTGAGACTGGCTTGAGTTTAGAAGAGGCTTCGGACTTTTGTATTTTATGTGCATCATTTTATAATACATCTTATAAATAATGTCATCTAAATGATAACACACCACATCTAGCCACTGTCTTTGCCATCAGTTAGCATATGCTAGGCTGGGACACACTGACAGCCACCCCCGCTTGAAACTTATTTCTCTCATTATGCTCAGTCAGAGAGACTCGAGCTGACAAGACTCTGGCTGGCTACACAGTCCCAACAGTTCTGTGTGTGGGGGAAGGTGACAAATAATGCCAGAGGCATAAAACCCAGAGGCGATTGTCTAAACAGAGTCTGTGTCTCATTTGCATTCTAATTAAGCGTACAACACCGTTTCTCTTTACTTGAAAAGTTTACCAAACAGTATGCCTAATAATCTTTTCACAGCTTATTTGATATAATTTGTACACAAAACCCTTTTGCTTTATGATTACACATCCATTCAAGTCTCTTCCTTTGTAGCCTTTAGTTTCAAAGTATATGGGAAGTTTTATGATAAAATATCACATACTAATAAATATTTCTACAAAACTTTGGAATATCTTTGAAATACTTCTCAAATATTGCTATCAGTAATGGAATATGCCTCTGTATTACATCTTTTAAAAAGCATTTTACTAGTTCTTTAAGAATTTCATACATGTTTCGATTATTTTCATCTCTCTCTCTCTGCCAAATCTTCAGATATGAAGGGTTTTTTTAAACTAATAGCTAATAATAATAACTAAGTTACTGGCTTCCCAGTCTGGGACAAATGTATCTTATAATTTTTCACCCGTCACTGCTAAACATAATTCTCACTATGAAGAGAATGAGAGAGGAGTTATTTTGAGCTAATGCACATGGCAATGACCTGGAAGCATGGATACAGACAGGCTACTCCCAGTCATGTGTTCCAGGATGGAGGCAGTGATATGCCCTTCTGTAGTCACCAACAGAAAACAGTCACAAATCAAGATATTTTCTAAACCCATTGAAGAACATTAGGGAGGCAGGTCACAGCACAGTGAGGAGACCTGTGTAATCATCTGGTGACAATCGCAGCTTCTGGGGTAAGAGTTAGGTGTCTGTTAGTACATTCCAAAGGCTTGTTGAAACGATGGTAGGTCAGACAGACACAGAGGTGCCTATTAATGGCTACTGAGATGGATAAAGATGGATAAAGATGACCCAAGGTAATGTGGCTTGGGATCTGCAACATTCTAACTCCCATATCACCAGAGTTGTAATCATTATCACTCATTCCTGAAGAATCTTTTGGAAAACTACACTTCATTACATTTGTGCACATATGTATGTGGGAGGGGCTTGGAGTGTAATGGCACTGTACATATGTGGAGGTAAGAGACAACTTGAGAAAGTTGGATCTTTCCTTCCGTGTTACACAGGTCCAGCAGATGGAACTCACCTGGTCAGGCTTAACAGCAAGTACAGTTATGGAAACTTCAGTTCAGTTTCCTCTCCAGTCAGCAATGCTCCCATGCCAGCTGCTTTACTGTGTCTTCTTCTTCTTCCCAATTCTGAACTAGTTGGATTAACTGGAGTGCAGGTGGCAGGAATCCAGCTCAACTGAGGTCCACAGATCTACCCCGACTCTGCTTCTGACCTCCCCATCCTGCACCTCTAGCTTTCCTCTCCTCATCTCTTCACTTCCTGTTCTCTCTTAGCTTAGAAAGGCTTTCACTGTGCGCTTGGCTAAACGGCTGCTGGTGAGCACTGGGTTTTTCCCTTTTCAGCTTCATCGGAGGAAGGAAGCACCTTCAAGGTTCTCAAGAGCTAGCGGCACTGTTCTGTGACTAGGTTACAGTTTTAATCTAAACTAAGAATTGTGTTTAGGGTCTCATGAGCTTGCTGATCTGAGACTATTATGAACCGTTCTTGATTATGGGACACAGCTGACTAATAGACTAATGGCCAAAAAGTTGAAGGCCAAATTTATGGTTTAACCACTGTACTGAAGTCTCCTAGGCCAGAATGTGTAAAAGGAAATCATACGAGGCCTGAAGAAGACATGGAACATGTTATGAGTTAGTGGAACTGGGTGTGTTGATTCTCACTTGCAAACCTAGAACTAGAGATGTTGAGGCAAGAGGATTATGTCTTTGAATCCAGCCTAGACTTCACTGTGAGCTACAAGTCAGCCTGGGATAGATAGCAAGGCCTTGTACTAAAAACTAAACGATACAGAGTCACAACAACAATAAAACAAAACAAAACAAGGTAACAGTGGGGATGGGTAAGAGAAGAGTGAGGTGGGGAGAGGAGTAGAGACCAAGGGAAAGAAACTGTCAAAGGAAAACCCAGATAGCAACACAGGAATCATCAGTCCAGTAGACTAAGACTACTGTGAGTCAGTGTTTGTCACACAAGGAATGCACAACCATCCTCACAGTCTCCATGCAAGTGCTAACTATGTTATTATGTTATTAACTATGTTATGTTACTAACTATGCAATTAGCGTATGTTATTAACTATGTTAACTATACAATTCAGCTTATGAGTTTTCCACGTGAAGATAGATAGGTTCTGTTATATTTCTTCTGTTGAGTGAAGACTCACCAGACTCTACTAATAAAACAGCTTCTTGGCATAAGCAACCCTGGTGGTGAGGACAAAGACATGTCTTTTATTTCTCACTTAACCTTTAGAATGAATAGTTCTAACTGGAGATCTTAGGATATTTCATCTGTGTCCCAGATAACTTTCTATTACTCATGTTTGGGTATCAGGCAGTAGCCATAGAAACCTCTCATCTACTGTTGCTTCTAGAGGTTAGCGGACCACGTCACACAACTGCATCTGATTGTGAAAAAGGTAATAAAGATAGATTCTGGGTCCCTTGTTGGTATTATGGTCTCAGGATGCTCGTCACTTTCTAAAATACAAAATGACATCCCCCCAACACCCCCGCAGCCTGTCTATCTCTAAGCACATCAACTAGTCACATACCTTACCATATTATTTATAAGGTTGTAAGATTCATGTAAGTGTTGGAACCAGGTGAGGCAGGGAGGGGATGACAAGCACCCAGCAGCTCCAGTCATACCACGGACAGGCAAGTCATGGAATTGCTCCTGCAAGCTACTTCATTAGTAGAGTCTGTAATAGAAGAAGTAATAGAATTGTAGTAGAATGTAATGTAACAGAATTGATCAGTCTTCATGTAGAAAATCATGAACTTGACTGCATAGCTTTATGCTTTCTTAGCATGATGGTGACCATTGTGCTGGTTGTGGTTACATTCCACGTGTGGTGTGACATAAATACCACGTGATTGGGGGAAGTCAAACCAGAAACACCATGAGAAAAACTGATGAACACTTAGAGTGTTGGACAAGAAGGATAGATGGGGGAAGAATTGAGCCCCATAATGGGGGCTGTCTGGGTTGATTTAGTGTGCAGAGCCTCTTGCATTTGAGGTTGTTTTTAAGCAGCTGGTGAGATCTTGTGGATAGCATCTGAGGTTGAGCACTCAGAGTGGTGGATGTGGAGGAGAGGAGCTGGAGAACATGGTGCTGTAGTACAGGATTAGGAAAAACAGGTTGGTTATATGATGACGGATGTAGGTGCTCCGTTTCAGCATACTCAACCGATGGGCAACCCTACCCACTTTCTTAACTATAGTGACTACACACCTCACTCACCTTCATGTTAACCAGCAACTACTCACAAACTCCAACAATTTATTCATTTTGTTAATTTTAGCCAAATAGTTTGTAAGTCCACACTGCACAGTAGTACTTTTTATATTTTTCAGAGGAAGAGAAAGCATCATCAAAAACACATGTCCTGGTGGGGTTGTTGCTAAGAGCATGCCTAGTTATTAACTGAAACATTAAATCCTAAAAAGCAAATTCATCCAAAGATATGTCACAACAACAAAAAATTCTTTGTATCTTATTTAACCAAGCAACTGAAGGAATTAATTTCAGAGAGTCAAATACTGGCAGGCAGCAAAATAAGCATGAGCTGTCGCTTCAAAAGAAAAAAAACCACCCTGCTTTGGTAAATATAAAAATATATGGAGTGTGAAATCAATTAAACCTAAATTCAAACACACATACTTAGTAATTTGCAGTTTCAATCCTTCATTACTAAATGAAAATACTTCTTTTGCTGTTGATGTTCACCATGTAATTTATGAAACTAATATTTGGTATAATTATTGCAATGATAATATTTTTTTACTTTCTGTGTAGTAAATATTTAGTTCTCTCAGGTGTATTAATTTTTTTTAGTTATTATGCTAGAAATGGTAAGGGATACTTTGAGCTGTAAAATTTAACATGTAGTTTCAGCTTAACAAGAAGAAATTATACATAATTGGTAGAAACCATAACTTTATTATTATTAATCTCCTTAGAAAAATCCACTTCATATATAATGCATATTATTTTTAAAGTTTTGGGAAAATCCTTAAATATGTGTGAAAAATAATTTAAGACAAAATCTTATCTATCCTAGGCTGGTCTTGAACTTGTGTCCCTCTAGTCTCAGCTTCTGAGTACAGGGATTACAGGTATAACATACACCACACCTGGCTTTGTGAAAGGATAATTTAAATGAGTTTTTATTTTAATTCAGTATAATTTCTTTAATTGTATGGTACATTGAACCGAAAAATTCACACTCTTTCCAAAATTGCCAAGCTAAAAATAAGTGGCTATGCCTAAACTTCTAAATATGAAGACAAAAAAGCGATTCAGTGTGCTGATGCTAGGCAGACGTTTGATGTTTAAGAATGCATACTGGGGCCAGAGAGATGGCTCAGCATGGAAAAGTGCTTGCTGAACAAGCCTGCCAGCATCAGCCTGAGCTCCGGAGATCACAAGGTAAAAGGACAGAACCAGTTGCTAAGTTGTCCTCTGATCTTCATACCACGCTGTGATGCTCACAGTAACTATCATAAATAAAATAAAAATTAAGAGTCGTAAGAACAAAACAAAACAAGAATAGATACTTATGTGACTGTTACTCACTAAAACTCACTTAAGAAAACTCATGAGGTCAGAAGATAAATTTTACTGTTAGAGGTATGAATGTTTTCATTCTATTTAACAATCACTGAAAAGATTATTTATTTTATTTATTCTCTCATGTATTACATTCAGACCCAAGTTTCTCCTCTCTCCTCTCTTCCCAGTACTTTCCCCTTCTCCTCCTCATAATCCATTCCTTCTCTGGTTCCCTTCAGAAAAGGGCAGGCCTCCCAGGGATAGCAACCAAATAGGGTATATCAAGTTGCAATAAGACTAGGCACCTCCCTCATCTGAAGGCTGGAGGAGGCAATTCAGTGGGAGGAAAAGGGTCCCAAAAGCAGGTAAAAACTTCAGAGTCAAACTCCACTCCCACTGTTAGGAGTCCTACAAAAAGACCAAGCTACACAACTGTAACATATATGCAGAGGGCCTAGGTCAGAGCCATGCAAGCCCTAATGTTCAGTTTAGTCTCTGTGAACCCTATTTATTTTTTTTTAAATCACAGTATTTGTTCCCTTCCTGGATCTATCTGCCGGTTATTACAGTTGTTTTTAGAGAAGCGATGGGCCCAGTGGTGTGTGGCTTAGCGATCCCCTCTGGCTAGTCACCATACTCATTCAAGCTTGAGAACCACTGGCATAGAAGGGTTTGAGAACTTTCTGACTTTGTTTCTGTGATGAGAAGATGACAATGTTTTTGTCTCCATATTTAGACTCTGCTCTTTCTTAGTGTAGAAAGAGTCAACCTGTTAAGGGATATGTCTCTCCCAGATCATTGGAAAAGCATGAATGATGTCCTTGAATTGCTTTGGAAATCTGCGCTTTGGAGATGAAACCACAGTGATGTAAGATGATGACAGGGTCGATATGTGTATTTCATTTCCAGAAAAAGATAACTTGAAAGCAGTTATAAGTGATCACTGGCTTTGCATCAGATGATACAAAGAAATCAAAGTGGTTTGGTACCTCATTTTTATGTCTTTTTATGTGCAAACATTGAACCACACATAATAATGTCTCTGGTATGAACCTTTAAGATCTGCTTACTTAAGTGATTTCAAATATTCAGTATAACATGGTTAGACATACTTGCTGTACTGTATCCTCAGTCTTCAAAGCTTATTTACCTTGTATAACTGAAACTTTGACCATCACCTCTCTGTTCTCTTTCCTGTTTCCAACTCTTATCATCACATTTTTCTGGTTGGATAAGTTTGCCTAGTTTAAATTCTGCATGTGACATAATATAGAATTTGTCTTTCTGAGTTTGATTTATTTCACTTAACGTGCTAACCTCTGTATTCATCCAGACCATTACAAATGGCAGACATTTTTAAAGGCTGCTTATTAATCTCCCACTAGACACATATTTCAAATTTTCCTCATCTGTTTACCCATCTAATAGCTTAAACTCTGACTTTATGCTATGTGAGTCTGATGAGAGATGGAGAAGGTGTGTAAGCAGAAGAGATACATCCACATTTATGTCTTCCATCCCTTGACTTTCCCTTTGCCTATAAACCTTTGCAAAACTCAACAGCCACAGAGATGCAGCAGACACATGATGCATGGGAACTAATCAGAACCCAACGGGAGCACAAACACAATGTCCCGTTTGTGATGAACTGGGGAGTTGATTACCATGAGAGGTTTGCTCTCCCTTAGAATCGGAAATGTCTCAAAAGTGGACGACGGCATTCTAAGAAATAGCAATAGCCACAAACCACCACGAGCATGGTGTTCCTCGCTATTCTTGCTGCTTCTCTTTACAAGCTAACAATTGGAAAATCATGACAGAAGAGAAAATGAAAAGCAGAGCTATATTGAGCAGGATGACACACATTTCGAACCATCACACTGGGAATAGGAGACCGGAGGACCCCTGGAGCTAGAGATGGTCTAGCCAAAGTGGCATGCTCCAGGTTTGATGAGAGACCATGTTTTAAAAAAATAATGTTGGGCACAGTTGGAGAGATGGCTCAGCAATTAAGAGTACTTGCTGCCTTTGCAAAGGACTCCAGCTTGGTTCCCAGCACCCACATGGTGGCTCACAACTGTCTATAATTCTAGTTCCAGGAAATTGGACACCATCTTCTGGTCTCTGTGGGCAGCAAGCAGGCATGTAGTCCACGTGGGCAAACAAACATCCTGTAAATGTTAAAAAAATTTAAAAGAAGAGGGAGAGTGAGAGATTGAGGAAGACACAGCATTGAGTCAGCCTTTGACCTTTATATGGGCACACACACGTAAGTGTCACACAAACATGGACACATACATGGACCAAAGGGAAGACGTTCCTAGTTTCTTGTTGTTTAATTCTTTCCTGATTTACCAGTAAGCCAAAGGTCAAGGATGCCCATGGACTGTAGTAAGAAAGGAAAAGTAACAGCAGGGGTTCACACAATGTTTCCTTTGTTTTTCTAAGAGCAAAATAAATATTCATGTGTGAACCATGAAATATGAATTTTGTAATTTTCATGATCTTGCATACAAGGTAAATGTTCTTATATTTAAATTTTAAAACTGGACTGGCATAATAAAAAAATAATGCCAAAATTCATGTTAACAATTTAAATTTTTAATTTTTTTCCTATGATAACATTAGCAGACAATAAAATTACAGTATTATAATAGAGGCATACAGAGAAGCTACATATATTAACTTTGTATATGATTTTATAATGTATTATACAGACTAAAAATGGAAATGTCCTCCTGTTTTTTGAAAAAGAAGGAGCGAGCTTTCCTTTGGCACCTGGTCTGCAGGGTCCATCCCTGGCTCTGTGCCAGCATAAGGCAGCACAAAAATGCCAGATTTCCATCCTTTCTTATGAGTTCATATAGGAATGAGGCTGTGACTGCTGCTTTGCCTTTCCATACAAAGCTGAGAATTGCTCTTTCAAGCTCTGTAAAAACTTGTGTTGGAATTTTGATGGGAATTGCATTGAACCTGTAGATTCTTTTGGCAAGATGGCCATTTTCACTCTTAACCCTACTGATCCATGAGCATGAGAGACATTTCCATCTTCTGATGTCTTCTTCAATTTCTTTCTTTAGAGACTTGAAGCTCTTGTATACAAGTCTTTCACTTGCTTGGTTGGAGTTACACCAACATAGTTTATATTATCTGTGCCTATTGTGAAGTGCGTTGTCTCCCTAACTTCTTCCTCATCCTGTTTATCATTTTTTATAAAGGAGGACTACTGATTTCTTTGAGTTAATTTTGTATCCAGCCACTTTGATAAAGGTGTTTATCAGCTATAGAAGTTCTCTGGTAAAATTTTGGTGTCACTTATATGTATTATCATATCATCTGTGAATAGCCATACTTTGACTTCTTCCTTTCCTATTTGTATCCTCTTGAACTTCTTTTCTTGTCTTATTGTTCTAGCTAGAACTTAAAGTACTATATCAAAGAGATAGGGAGTGAGTGGACAGCCTTGTTTTGTCCCTGGTTTTAGTGAACATACCACTGTTACTAAGAGTATTCATTTTAGACAAACCTTTAAACAAGCAATATATTGAATGGGTAAATCACATAGCGGTCTACCATGCTCAAGAGCCTGTGTTCTACACATAGCAACACACACACACACACACACACACACACACACACACACACACACACACACAAAGAGAGAGAGAGAGAGAGAGAGAGAGAGAAGAGAGAGAGGTGGTAGTGGTAGGGAGGGACAGACAGAGACAAAGACAAAGACAAAGACAAAGACAAAGACAAAGACAAAGACAAAGACAAAGACAAAGACAAAGACAAAGACAAAGACAAAGACAAAGACAAAGACAAAGACAAAGACAGCTAAGCAAGCAGCTTTAGTTTCTAAGCTCTCTGTTACAAAGGCCTTGAACTGTTGTTACCCATTGGTTTACCTTATCATCTGGTTCATTCACTACCTCCACTTGCACCTCAAAAAATAGAGTTTGAGACTTTCCTTTTGCAGAGTTAGGGGTTGAGAAATAAGGCCTTGCACACGTGGGATAGTCACTCAACACTAAATCACTTTAAATGTTTTAAAATAAAATTCAAATGTTATGGTAAGTGGAAATGTGAAATGTTTGACCCTAAATGACATTTCTTTTAGCTTTGTAATTAATTTAGGACAAATATTAAACGTGGCTTTAATAATAGTAAGGAAATGTGTATTTTCAGCAATGATTTTTTTCTGTGACTTTGAGGAATAAGATATTTAATTGGAAATGAGTTAAAATTACTTCTGTTCTTTTTGTTTAAAGTGACTAGTAAAACAAATTTCCTTTTTCTTAATGGACTCTTACAGTGCCTCATTTAAGCACCCCAGGTGCCTTTTCAGTGTTTGGCTTGTTATGAAGACACACTCCTCTGTATATTTTAGGAGTGGTTAATAGTGTTGCATCTTTTCCTTTTCAAAGTACAGTAAAAGGATGATGTCTGTTAAAAATAATTACTAGTAACAGAATCCAAGACTGCACAGAAAGTTTGTTAACTTAATTTGTTTGGTGACTTTGTTGCTGAATTCTGTTTCTCCTGCATCTGTCTCATATTCCACAATGGCCCCATGACTCTATTGTTACTTGAAATATAAGGAAATAAACTGGAGAATTTATTTCTCATTTGTTTATTTAGCCATCCAATAGGAAATATTTAAGGATGAAATTTAAAAATTTTAGAGAGTCTTTAATGGAAGGCACTGCATCTTTCATTGAACATCTCAACTAATCATTCCTTTTGCTCCAAACACTCAGATTCAGGGTTCCTGCCCATAACAGGGGGTTTCCTGGGGGAGATGCAGGAGCATGGATGGATGAACCAAGGGGTCAGAGAGGGCCTCACTTGAGAGTTGACTGAATGGTCACATGGACTTTCTCCTACTTGAGCGGTTTCTCCTTTCTTGCTGGTAACTTCCCGGCTTCTGCTTCGCTTCTGCTCCTGCGTTAGGAATGTCATAATCTTTAGAGCATGCTTCCTGGCTACCTTCACTTCAATTCAAAATCTCTGGCTCAAAACCTTTTTGAATAGCAAACTTTTGGGGCTTCAGAGAGTACCGGCTGGATGTTGGCACTCCGTTTCCTCTACTTGTTGATTGGGCTAGATGTGAGTGAGTCGTTCTGTGCTCTTGCCGTCACTACCTGTGACGGCAAGCTGTGACTGCTGCCGTGCTTTCCCTGTCATGACCGGGTGCATCCTCACACATCAAGCCAGACTAAACCCTCCCTTCCTTAAGTTGCTTCTTGATGGGTATTTGATCACAGCAACAAGAAAAATAACCAATACAGAAAATAGGTTATTGAGAAGTGGATGGTTGTGATAAATTTGACCAGATGGTTGACTGGCTTTCATATTAGTTAGTGAAGATACGGGTGTGTGTGTGTGTGTGGGGGGGGAGTTAGAACTGTGGGCTGAAGAAGCTTTAGAATGCTGTAAGCAGAATTAAGAGAATATCCTGCTGGAAGTTTGGAAGACCAGAATGCCAAAAGAAATGTGGACAGTAGGGACCTGCCTTATGGGATTTTGAAGGGGAACACACAGTGCTGGGGACCGATAACCTGACAAAGAGCTTGCCTCTGCCTCAAAAACTTAAGTGAGGCTGAATTTGAAATTCAAAGACTAAGCTGTTTGGTGGGAGAAGTTGGAAGACAGTACAACATTCAGGCTATTGTGTGGTTACTGTCCTCTGACCTCAGCCAGGCTTACGGTAAGCAAATGGAACAGAATGACTGGAAAATGTGAAATTTGTTGAGGAAAAAATATGATTGAGTTAAATGTGAAATCAGTCCAAATGAGTTTACATATGTTTCTTGAAGCAGAGCTGGAAAAATGGGAGGCTCTAAGTCTGATAGAACACAGGTAATGGCATCAGGAGCCTAAGATAGAGCTGAATACAGATTTACAGTTTTATGTGTTTTAGGCTTTGGTCTTGCTTTAGTCTAATCTTCAATTGCCATCATCCTATTCTTCTCACCTGCAGTGGGAATATTTACTCTGTGCCACTCTACATTGTAACTATGTGACTCATACTTACTTGTAAATTTGAAGATATTTGGTTCCCAGTTGGTAGAACTGTTTGGAAAGGATTAAAAGGTATGATTTATTGGAGGAGATGTGTCACTGGGTGTGGGCCCTGATCATAAGCCCATATCATATCCTCTCTCTCTCTCTCTCTCTCTCTCTCTCTCTCTCTCTCTCTCTCTCTCTCTGTGTGTGTGTGTGTGTGTCTGTGTGTGTATGCCTTGCACTTGTAGACTAAGGTGTAAGGTCTCAGCTACTGCTCTGACAACAGCCATGTCTGACTCCCGTGTTCTCTGCCATGATGGCCACGGATGTATTCTCTGAATCTGTTAGCTCCAAATAAACCATTTAATAAGTTGCCTTAGTCATGCATCTCTGCACAGCGATGTAAAATTAAGTAAGAGATGGGTGTGGTGGTACATCTCAGTACTCAGTAGACTAGGCAGGCAGATCTCAGTGAGGCTGAGGCTAGTCTGGTCTACATGGTGAGTTCTAGGACAGCCAGAGATACATAGTGAGACCTTGTTTCAAAAAGAAAGAAAAGAGATGAAAAAGGCAAACAATAGTCTTGTATAACTTTTAGAGGATTAAAAGAAACTTTTAGTTATTCACAGTACTTAAGTGGGTCCATGGAACGTGAGTGGAGGTCCCTCGTTACTTTCTTTCTGTTGTCAGTTTCAGCCACATGAAGAACTCAGTCTTCTCTCCTTAGCCCAGCCCTAGTGTATTTTCTTGCCAGCTGTATCCATTGCTTGTCCCAAAAGCATTGCTTAAGAAAGTATGAGAGGAACTCATACTACTTCTGTTCCCACTACATTTTCTCTTCTCTTCCACCTCTGAGTTTCTCTTGCATAGTATATCTTCAGGAGCAGCAGCAGCATTCACTGGGGTGGAAGCCCATGCCACTGGCCACATCTGTGTCTCTGCCTGTTTATGTGGGATCAAACCCTCTTCCTATTCCCAAGAGCCTTCCCAGCTCTCCCTCGCCCATCCATCGTGCCCCCTGTTCTGCAGCTTTGCTAATTGTTTCCATGTGGATCTCTCCTGCATGTCTTCAGAAAGAGGGACTAGTACAGTGACCCCAAAGGATGTGATCAATGTTTGGAAGTTGTTCAGAAAAACAAGTCCATTTGCTGATTTGGGATTCCCAGTGAGTGCCGAGGGTCAGTCAGTTCTCAGTAGAAGGAAGAGTCCTCTTTCTTTCCCTAAACCTCTCATGAAATATTAAGGGTTAAGGTAGTATCCCATTGTAATTTTTCCCTCTAACCTGAAGCCAGTTATTAAATTTCTCATTGCCTTCTCATTGACCAGTGAAATTGATTCAGTTTCTTTAATTTCCATATATTTGCATATGTATGACTATCCTTTGCATCTTTCCAATATTTTTCCTCATACATTTTAATGTCTAATTTCAAAGTAGATGTTGAATTTTGGTAATTTTGTCAATTCCTCAATTAAATGTTCTTTTGGGGGCTCTTGTGATGGAAAGGAATTAGGGATTAGGTTTATATAGAACACAATTAGGCAAAGACATTTCAGGCAATATTACAGAATGTAAAAATAACATGTCACAGACATCAAGTTTAGGGAATCAGTATATATGGGGCTGATAGTGGTAGAAAAGTGTAAGATCAATTGTCAAGCTGAGTTCTAACTGTATGTAAACCAGTGTTTCTGAGGGTGCCCGAGAAAGTCTTAATTAGAAACGATTAGTCAGTGAAGGAATATACTGCAGAGACAAACCCTTCAGCCTTTTTTTCCCTTAGTTCTGATTGTTATTTGTGCAATAATGAGCTTTTTCTAATTTTCCCCCCGCAAGGAATGATGTTTAGGTCTGACTTTCAGCTTCCACAGCACTTCTAATTTCCTTATGTTCCCCACAAGATTTTATTAAATCTAGGATTTCAGGAAAGATTTAACAATGAAACATAAAATCATCATTATGGGTATTATTTAAATAGTGCAATGTTTAATGGTCTGCAGAAAGGCTCTGACGTGAATTGTTCTTTAGAAGGGCATTACGGGGAGAGCTATAGTATTCTGCAGATAGTGATGATAAGAAGGATGGGAGGAAGCTTTGGGGCACAAAGAAGAGCTTCATTTGCAGAGACAGCCATCATGGATAGTACGATGGGGTTCCTGAAGGGAGACACAGATGCTTCAGTGTCAGAGAAATAAGAGAGTATCTTACATTTATAGGTGTCCAGAGAAAAGGGTGCTCTAAGATGAGACACAGCTTTTACTAGAAGGAATGTGTTACTTAGAGGCATTGCTATTTGGAGGCATTAGATGAGAACTAAGGCTGTAGCTAAAGGCTATCTATTGGGCTGGACAATGAGGTAATGTTTGTCTGTAGAGGCTGAGATGGAGCAGGGGCCCTTGTTAACATTTGCTGCTGGATCTGTGAAGAGTCAAGTGCAGGCATAAGTAGGTGTGGTTAGGTTTCTTCCATGATGTCATATCTTCTCTCTTGAAATGGATGTGTCCAAAGTCACAGGTCCTGACCTAAGAGAAGATTATGAGTAAAGTTATGATATACTTTTTATTGTTTATATTCGCATGTCAAAATTCAAAATGTTATCTCACCATAGGCAGGATTTTGTGTTGCTATCTTTGTTTATTGTTCCTTTCTTCGTGTATGTTCTTATCTGTGTCTTCGATTCCTTTCTGTACCTGTTGTTACTCTGTGACTATGGTTCCTATATGTATTCATGATCTCATATATATCTAGTGTTCCAATCTGTGACTATATATTTTTTGATTTTTGTTTTTAATATTTTTATTAGGTATTTTCCTCATTTACATTTCCAATGCTATCCCAAAAGTCCCCCATACCCCTACTCCCCTACCCACCCACTCCCCCTTTGTGGCCCTGGCGTTCCCCTGTACTGGGGCATATAAAGTTTGCAAGTCCAATGGGCCTCTCTTTCCAGTGATGGCCGACTAGGCCATCTTTTGATACATATGCAGCTAAAGACAAGAGCTCCGGGGTACTGGTTACTTCATATTGTTGTTCCACATATAGGGTTACAGTTCCCTTTAGCTCCTTGGGTACTTTCTCTAGCTCCTCCATTGGGGGCCGTGTGACCCATCCAATAGCTGACTGTGAGCATCCACTTCTGTGTTTGCTAGGCCCCGGCATAGTCTCACAAGAGACAGCTATATCTGGGTCCTTACAGCAAAATCTTGCTAGTGTATGCAATGGTGTCAGCGTTTGGAAGCTGATTATGGGATGGATCCCCGGATATGGCAGTCCTGTGACTATATTTTCATCTGTGCCAAAGGTTCCTATATATGTCTATGGTTTCTTTCTGTACTTATATTCCTCTCTGTGTTTCTTTCTATGTCTATGTTCCTATGTCTATTGTTCCTATCTGTCTATGGTTGCATTCTGTGACTATGGTTTCTATCTCTGCCTGTGTTTCTATGTGTGTGTATGTTTCTCTCTGTGTCTATGGTTCCTATATTTGTCTCTGTTATTATGTGTGTCTACTATTCCTGTCTCTGTGTATGTTTTTATCTATGTCAATTGGACCTATCTGAATATATCTCTTATCCATGTCATTTGGTTCTATCTGTGATTGTTTTTGTCTGTGTCTATATTCCTATCACATAAATAGGAGCATAGATAAAAATAGAAACATGGACAAGGATGGAAACCATAGACACAGATAGAAACCATAAGTACAAATGAGAACATAGACACGGGAAGAAACCATAGATATAGATAGTAACATATATGTGGGGTTGGCGTGTGGTGGGATGCAGGAAGTTTTGACTGAACTTACCCCATGCGGGCATCAGGTGGGTATTGAGCTATGCTAAGCTTCGAGACCCCGCTCCGGGGATGGGGGAACGCAGTCTGAGGTCCCAGGACTTCTGGAGCCAGCTTTGGGGTCCCTGGGCCTGCATGGAGTCCAGGACTGTCTGGTTCTTAGGCTCTTAGGCACCCCAGATGCTGCTGGATGCTGCAGAAGAACTGAGAATGGAGTGGGGTCCCCCCTCCCACCCCCCCCCCCGCAGGCTGAATCTAGTCCAGGGCCAAAGGGAAGAAGAGGGGAGGAGAGTCCTTGGCTTGTTGGGGGTGGGGGTGGGGAGTCTGTTTGGTGGAGGCTGGGAGCGCTGAGAGGCCTCCTACAGGCGATTAAAGTGGCTCTTTAGGTTAAGACCTGCTCCGTTGCTCCCCACTGCGGATCCCAATGAAAAGAGACAGTCCATAGTTTTAAGGCATTTATTGTCATGGTGGAGAGTGGTGATGAGTGAAATCATACCCCGCTTTCTCAGGGCGGGCCTGAGGTTAAATAGCTTTTGCCAGGAGGAGTGTCTGGGAAGAGGAGTTTATTGGATACACCTCCAGGCCTTTAGGTATCTCATTATAATGGAGATCTGTCTTGAGGCTACATGACCTGTGGTCACATCCTTTACCTGTGGAGGGGCTTGGGGCATTGCCTTTACGGGACTGATGATCACAAACCCATGGAGAGCTTTGGCCTTGTACCAAGAGCCTGGTGTCCAGGAGCATGGCAAACTGCCTACCATTCTTTGCTGTGTTATCCCCTGCAGGGTCACTGGGGTTTCAAGCCTTGGCTCAACCAGAAACCAGTCTGCCTTTCACAGTCCTACACATAGACACAGATAAAAACATACACACAGATAGGAACATACACAGAGATAGAAACAGACACAAGTAAGGAGATAGACACAGATAGGAACTTAAGCATGGATAAGAATACATAACACAGACAGAACCCGTCGACACAGATATAATCACAGACAAAGAGGGAACAATAGATAAATATAGGATCATAAACAGAGATAGGAACAATATATAGACACATGTAAAAGCATAGATATTGACATAGATAAGAACAATAGACATAGATAGAAACCATAGGCAAAGAAAAAAACCATAAATACAGATAAGAACATAGATTATAGGAATCATAGACACAAATAGGAACAATATATAAATATAGGAGCATAGACACAGATAGGAACACATGGATAGGAAAATGGATACAGAAAGGAACCCTAGACACAATAAGAACAAGGGACTCAGACAGGAACGTAGATACAGATAGGAACATAGACACAGACACATATTCAGATAGGGAAGGTGTAGCAGATTTAATTGTCAACTCAATGAAATTATATCTGGAACTAAAACATCCAAAATAGAAATCACACCTGTGAATGATTTTTTGCTTAATTTGAAGTTAAGAAGATCTACTTCTAATCTGGATCTTTGAGCTGGGATAACACAGTTTTAATCTAGATCTTTAATCCAGATCTAATCTGGGCCATGCCTTCTGCTGGAAGCCTATATAAGGATATGGAAGAAGAAAACTTGCTAGCAAGTCCATTTCTTCACGGGCATTAGAACTTGCTTCTTTGGGATTCTAGCATATACTGAGCAACTACTGGATATCTATCTATCTATCTATCTATCTATCTATCTATCTATCTATATAGATATAGATATAGATATAGATATAGATATAGATATAGATATAGATATAGATATAGATATAGATATAGATATAGATATAGATATAGATATATGAGAGTGAGTGAGAGAGAGAGATTCATTCTATAAGTTCTGTTACCCTAGAGAATCCTATTATAGCATTCAAAAATTCTTCCAAAAGCATGGTGAATAGGCACAGTCATTATCACTGTCATTTTCTACAAGAAGAAAACATTTAGTGAAGTTAAGAGACGAGGATAATACAATCCTACCAATAAGCAACTTTGCAATCATTTTGTGTATTTTCGTTTAAGGGTCAATTATTTTGGCTCTTTTATGGCTTTATTATTTTAGTCATTCCTGGTACCATAGAAAATATAAACTTCTTATATTTGAGGCCAGATAAAATTTTTATTTTCTTTATAAGTCAATTTTCTTAGACTATTAATTACTTTCCTGTTGTTGTGATAAAGCCTTCAAACAAAAGCAGCTCATAGAAGGGTTTCTTTCAATTTGTGGTTCCAAAGGGATAGTGTCCATAATGGTAGAGAAGGAATATCATGGCCTCAGGGGGCAGGGAGCTGGGGATCACAGGTAGCTGGGGGGGGGGGGGGAGAGGGGCTAGGTTAGAAAGTTTCAAATCTACCCCAAATGATGAACTTCCTTCAGCAAGGTTGTCCTTCTAAAGATTCTATAACTTTCCAAAAAGAGCCACCAACTAGGAACTAAGTGCTCAAGTACATGAGGTTATTGGTAAAGTTTCTTTTTTTTTTTTTTTTATATAGTAAAAGAATTTATTGATGACTTACAGTCTGCAGCCCAATTCCCAACAATGGTTCAGTCGCAGCAGTGGTGAATAGAAGTCCAAGGATCTAGTCGTTACTCAGTCTCACACAGCAAGCAGGCAAAGGGCAAGAGCAAGACTCCCTTCTTCCAATGTCCTTATATTGTCTCCAGCAGAAGGTGTAGCCCAGATTAAAGGTGTGTTTCACCACACCTTTAATCCCGGATTACCTTGAACTCAGAGATTCAATCTTCTGGAATCCATAGCCACTATGCCTCAAGATCTCCCTACCAAGATCCAGATCAGAATCTTCTATCTCGAAGCCTCCAGATAAGGGTCACTGGTGAGCCTTCCAATTCTGGATTGTAGTTCATTCCAAATATAGTCAAATTGACAACCAGGAATAGCCACTACACCCTCTTTTCCAAACCCTCCCTCTCTTCTCTTCCCACCCTCTACTTCCCTTGATTATTTTGTAAGTAGGACTGAAGCATCCACTCTTTGGTCTTCCTTCCTCTTGAGCTTCATGTGGTCCGTGACTTGTATCATGAGTATTCCACACTCTTTGTCTAATGCCCACGTATCAGTAAGTCCATGCCATGTGTGTTCTTTTGTGACTGAGATAGCTCACTCGGGGTGATATTTTCTAGATCCATCCATTTGCCTGTTAATTTCATGATGCCATTGTTTTTAAGAGCTGCGTGGTACTCCATTGTGTAAATGTACCACACTTTCTGTATCCATTCCTCTGTTTAGGGACACCTTTTTTTGTTTTGTTTTGTTTTGTTTTGTTTTTTTTCCCTAGCTTCTGCCTATTATAAATAAGGCTGCTATGAATATAGTGGAACATGTATCCTTATTAAATGTTGGAGCATCTTCTGGGTATATGCCCAGGAGTGGTATAATCGGGTCCTCTTATAGTACTATGTCCAATTTTCTGAGGAATTGCTAGACTGATTTCCAGAGTGGTTGTGCCAGCTTGCAATCTCATCAACAATGGGACTAAGTGTTGAACATGTAAGAGTGTTGCTTCTCGGCCATTAGTGATTGTGGCTCCCAGTTGCTATTGATGTTATTTTTATGTTTGTGTGGTTATCTTCTATTGTGTTTGTTGAAAGGAGATTACTTTCTTGCTTTTTCTAGGGTATAGTGTCCCTCCTTGTATTGGAGTTTTCCATCTATTATCCTTTGTAGGGCTGGATTTGTGGAAAGATATGTGTACATTTGCTTTTGTCATGGAATAGCTTGGTTTCTCCATGTATGGTAATTGAGAGCTTTGCTGGGTATGGTAGCCTTGGCTGGCATTTGTGATCTCTTAGGGTCTGTATAACATTGGCCCAGGATCTTCTAGCTTTCATAGTCTCTGGTTAGAAGTCTGGAGTAATTCTTTTTTTTTTTTTCTTTTTTTTCCATTTTTTATTAGGTATTTCGCTCATTTACATTTGCAATGCTATACCAAAAGTCCCCCATAGCCACCCACCCCCTCTCCCCTACCCACCCACTCCCCTTTTATGGCCCTGGCGTTCCCCTGTACTGGGGCATATAAAGTTTGTGTGTCCAATGGGCCTCTCTTTCCAGTGATGGCCGACTAGGCCATCTTTTGATGCATATGCAGCTAGAGTCAAGAGCTCCGGGGTCCTGGTTAGTTCATAATGTTGTTCCACCTATAGGGTTGCAGATCCCTTTAGCTTCTTTGGTACTTTCTCTAGTTCCTTCATTGGGGGCCATGTGATCCATCCAATAGCCGACTGTGAGCATCCACTTCTATGTTTGCTAGGCCCAGGCATACTCTGACAAGAGACAGCTATATCAGGGTCCTTTCAGCATAATCTTGCTAGTGTATGCAATGGTGTCAGCATTTGGAAGCTGATTATGGGATGGATCCCCGGATATGCTAGTGTCTACATGGTCCATCCTTTTATCTCAGCTCCAAACTTTGTCTCTGTAACTCCTTCCAAGGGTGTTTTGTTCCCACTTCTAAGGAGGGGCATAGTGTTCACACTTCAGTCTTCATTTTTCTTGAGTTTCATGTGTTTAGGAAATTGTATCTTATATCTTGGGTATCTTAGGTTTTGGGCTAATATCCACTTATCAGTGAGTACATATTGTGTGAGTTCCTTTGTGAATGTGTTACCTCACTCAGGATGATGCCCTCCAGGTCCATCCATTTGGCTAGGAATTTCATAAATTCATTCTTTTTAATAGCTGAGTAGTACTCCATTGTGTAGATGTACCACATTTTCTGTATCCATTCCTCTGTTGAGGGGCATCTGGGTTCCTTCCAGCTTCTGGCTATTATAAATAAGGCTGCTATGAACATAGTGGAGCATGTGTCCTTCTTACCTGTTGGGGCATCTTCTGGATATATGCCCAGGAGAGGTATTGCTGGATCCTCCGGTAGTACTATATCCAGTTTTCTGAGGAACTGCCAGACTGATTTCCATAGTGGTTGTACAAGCCTGCAATCCCACCAACAATGGAGGAGTGTTCCTCTTTCTCCACATCCACGCCAGCATCTGCTGTCACCTGAGTTTTTGATCTTAGCCATTCTGACTGGTGTGAGGTGGAATCTCAGGGTTGTTTTGATTTGCATTTCCCTGATGATTAAGGATGTTGAGCATTTTTTCAGGTGCTTCTCTGCCATTCGGTATTCCTCAGGTGAGAATTCTTTGTTCAGTTCTGAGCCCCATTTTTTAATGGGGTTATTTGATTTTCTGAAGTCCACCTTCTTGAGTTCTTTATATATGTTGGATATTAGTCCCCTATCTGATTTAGGATAGGTAAAGATCCTTTCCCAATCTGTTGGTGGTCTTTTTGTCTTATTGACGGTGTCTTTTGCCTTGCAGAAACTTTGGAGTTTCATTAGGTCCCATTTGTCAATTCTCGATCTTACAGAGCAAGCCATTGCTGTTCTGTTCAGGAATTTTTCCCCTGTACCCATATCTTCAAGGCTTTTCCCCACTTTCTCCTCTATAAGTTTCAGTGTCTCTGGTTTTATGTGAAGTTCCTTGATCCACTTAGATTTGACCTTAGTACAAGGAGATAAGTATGGATCGATTCGCATTCTTCTACATGATAACAACCAGTTGTGCCAGCACCAATTGTTGAAAATGCTGTCTTTCTTCCACTGGATGGTTTTAGCTCCCTTGTCGAAGATCAAGTGACCATAGGTGTGTGGGTTCATTTCTGGGTCTTCAATTCTATTCCATTGGTCTACTTGTCTGTCTCTATACCAGTACCATGCAGTTTTTATCACAATTGCCCTGTAGTAAAGCTTTAGGTCAGGCATGGTGATTCCACCAGAGGTTCTTTTATCCTTGAGAAGAGTTTTTGCTATCCTAGGTTTTTTGTTATTCCAGATGAATTTGCAAATTGCTCCTTCTAATTCGTTGAAGAATTGAGTTGGAATTTTGATGGGGATTGCATTGAATCTGTAGATTGCTTTTGGCAAGATAGCCATTTTTACAATGTTGATCCTGCCAATCCATGAGCATGGGAGATCTTTCCATCTTCTGAGATCTTCTTTAATTTCTTTCTTCAGAGACTTGAAGTTTTTATCATACAGATCTTTTACTTCCTTAGTTAGAGTCACGCCGAGATATTTTATATTATTTGTGACTATTGAGAAGGGTGTTGTTTCCCTAATTTCTTTCTCAGCCTGTTTATTCTTTGTGTAGAGAAAGGCCATTGACTTGTTTGAGTTAATTTTATATCCAGCTACTTCACCAAAGCTGTTTATCAGGTTTAGGAGTTCTCTGGTGGAATTTTTAGGGTCACTTATATATACTATCATATCATCTGCAAAAAGTGATATTTTGACTTCCTCTTTTCCAATTTGTATCCCCTTGATCTCCTTTTGTTGTCGAATTGCTCTGGCTAATACTTCAAGTACTATGTTGAAAAGGTAGGGAGAAAGTGGGCAACCTTGTCTAGTCCCTGATTTTAGTGGGATTGCTTCCAGCTTCTCTCCATTTACTTTGATGTTGGCTACTGGTTTGCTGTAGATTGCTTTTATTATGTTTAGGTATGGGCCTTGAATTCCTGATCTTTCCAAAACTTTTATCATGAATGGGTGTTGGATCTTGTCAAATGCTTTTTCTGCATCTAACGAGATGATCATGTGGTTTTTGTCTTTGAGTTTGTTTATATAATGGATTACATTGATGGATTTTCGTATATTAAACCATCCCTGCATCCCTGGAATAAAACCTACTTGGTCAGGATGGATGATTTCTTTAATGTGTTCTTGGATTCGGTTAGCGAGAATTTTATTAAGGATTTTTGCATCGATATTCATAAGAGAAATTGGTCTGAAGTTCTCTATCTTTGTTGGATCTTTCTGTGGTTTAGGTATCAGAGTAATAGTGGCTTCATAAAATGAGTTGGGTAGAGTACCTTCTACTTCTATCTTGTGAAATAGTTTGTGCAGAACTGGAATTAGATCTTCTTTGAAGGTCTGATAGAACTCTGCACTAAACCCATCTGGTCCTGGGCTTTTTTTGGCTGGGAGACTATTAATAACTGCTTCTATTTCTTTAGGGGATATGGGACTGTTTAGAAGGTCAACTTGATCCTGATTCAACTTTGGTACCTGGTATCTGTCCAGAAATTTGTCCATTTCGTCCAGGTTTTCCAGTTTTGTTGAGTATAAGCTTTTGTAGAAGGATCTGATGGTGTTTTGGATTTCTTCAGG
Organism: Mus musculus; assembly: GCF_000001635.26. Classification (NCBI taxonomy): domain Eukaryota; kingdom Metazoa; phylum Chordata; class Mammalia; order Rodentia; family Muridae; genus Mus; species Mus musculus. Next base: position 79,767,030 of record NC_000069.6, read on the forward strand.
ATCTGTTGTTATGTCTCCCTTTTCATTTCTGATTTTGTTGATTAGGATTTTGTCCCTTTGCCCTCTAGTGAGTCTAGCTAAGGGCTTATCTATCTTGTTGATTTTCTCAAAGAACCAACTCCTCGTTTGGTTAATTCTTTGAATAGTTCTTCTTGTTTCCACTTGGTTAATTTCACCCCTGAGTTTGATTATTTCCTGCCGTCTACTCCTCTTGGGTGAATTTGCTTCCTTTTTTTCTAGAGCTTTTAGATGTGTTGTCAAGCTGCTAGTATGTGCTCTCTCCCGTTTCTTCTTGGAGGTACTCAGAGCTATGAGTTTCCCTCTTAGAAATGCTTTCATTGTGTCCCAAAGGTTTGGGTACGTTGTGGCTTCATTTTCATTAAACTCTAAAAAGTCTTTAATTTCTTTCTTTATTCCTTCCTTGACCAAGGTATCATTGAGAAGAGTGTTGTTCAGTTTCCACGTGAATGTTGGCTTTCCATTCTTAATGTTGTTATTGAAGATCAGTCTTAGGCCATGGTGGTCTGATAGGATACATGGGACAATTTCAATATTTTTGTATCTGTTGAGGCCTATTTTGTGACCAATTATATGGTCAATTTTGGAGAAGGTCCCGTGAGGTGCTGAGAAGAAGGTATATCCTTTTGTTTTAGGATTAAATATTCTGTAGATATCTGTCAGGTCCATTTGTTTCATAACTTCTGTTAGTTTCACTGTGTCCCTGTTTAGTTTCTGTTTCCACGATCTGTCCATTGATGAAAGTGGTGTGTTGAGGTCTCCCACTATTATTGTGTGAGGTGAAATGTGTGCTTTGAGCTTTACTAAAGTGTCTTTAATGAATGTGGCTGCCCTTGCATTTGGAGCGTAGATATTCAGAATTGAGAGTTCCTCTTGGAGGATTTTACCTTTGATGAGTATGAAGTGTCCCTCCTTGTCTTTTTTGATAACTTTGGGTTGGAAGTCGATTTTATCCGATATTAGAATGGCTACTCCAGCCTGTTTCTTCAGACCATTTGCTTGGAAAATTGTTTTCCAGCCTTTCACTCTGAGGTAGTGTCTGTCTTTTTCCCTGAGATGGGTTTCCTGTAAGCAGGAGAATGTTGGGTCCTGTTTGTGTAGCCAGTCTGTTAGTCTATGTCTTTTTATTGGGGAATTGAGTCCATTGATATTAAGAGATATTAAGGAAAGGTAATTGTTGCTTCCTGTTATTTTTGTTGTTAAAGTTGGCATTCTGTTCTTGTGGCTGTCTTCTTTTAGGTTTGTTGAGGGATTATCTTCTTGTTTTTTCTAGGGCGTGGTTCCCGTCCTTGTATTGGTTTTTTTCTGTTATTATCCTTTGAAGGGCTGGATTCGTGGAGAGATAATGGGTGAATTTAGTTTTGTCGTGGAATACTTTGGTTTCTCCATCTATGGTAATTGAGAGTTTGGCTGGGTATAGTAGCCTGGGCTGGCATTTGTGTTCTCTTAGTGTCTGTATAACATCTGTCCAGGCTCTTCTGGCTTTCATAGTCTCTGGTGAAAAATCTGGTGTAATTCTGATAGGCTTGCCTTTATATGTTACTTGACCTTTTTCCCTTACTGCTTTTAGTATTCTATCTTTATTTAGTGCATTTGGTGTTCTGATTATTATGTGTCGGGAGGAATTTCTTTTCTGGTCCAGTCTATTTGGAGTTCTGTAGGCTTCTTGTATGTTCATGGGCATCTCTTTCTTTAGATTTGGGAAGTTTTCTTCAATAATTTTGTTGAAGATGTTTGCTGGTCCTTTGAGTTGAAAATCTTCATTCTCATCCACTCCTATTATCCGTAGGTTTGGTCTTCTCATTGTGTCCTGGATTTCCTGGATGTTTTGAGTTAGGATCTTTTTGCATTTTCCATTTTCTTTGATTGTTGTGCCGATGTTCTCTATGGAGTCTTCTGCACCTGAGATTCTCTCTTCCATCTCTTGTATTCTTTTGCTGATGCTGGCATCTATGGTTCCAGATTTCTTTCCTAGGGTTTCTATCTCCAGCGTCGCCTCACTTTGGGTTTTCTTTATTGTGTCTACTTCCCTTTTTAGGTCTAGTATGGTTTTGTTCATTTCCATCACCTGTTTGGATGTGTTTTCCTGTTTTTCTATAAGGACTTCTACCTGTTTGGTTGTGTTTTCCTGTTTTTCTTTAAGGACTTGTAACTCTTTAGCAGTGTTTTCCTGTTTTTCTTTAAGGACTTGTAACTCTTTAGCAGTGTTCTCCTGTATTTCTTTAAGTGAGTTATTGAATTCCTTCTTTATGTCCTCTACCATCATCATGAGATATGCTTTTAAATCCAGGTCTACCTTTTCAGGTGTGTTAGGGTGTCCTGGATTGGGCAAAGTGGGCGTTCTGGGTTTTGATGATGGTGAGTGGTCCTGGCTTCTGTTAGTAGGATTCTTACGTTTACCTTTCGCCATCTGGCAATCTCTGGAGTTAGTTGTTATAGTTGTCTTTGTTAAGAGATTGTTCCTCTGTTGATTTTGTTACCCTCTATCAGCAGGCGTGGGAGACAAGCTCTCTTCTCTGAGTTTCAGTGGTCAGAGCAGTCTCTGTAGGCAAGCTCTCCTCTTTCAGGGAAGGTGTACAGTTATCTGGTGTTTGGACCTCCTCCTGGCTGAAGGTGAAGGCCCAAAACAGGATCTTTCCCAGAAGCTGTGTTGCTTTGGCCAGGAAGGTGGCCAGTTGTCTGGAGTCGAAGATGTCGCCGCCTGAGAAGCTCTGTGGCTCTTGTCCAGAAGGAGGCCGGCCGTCTGGAGCTGAGGATGGCGCTGCCTCAGAAGCTCTGTGGCTCTTGCCGGGAAGGTGGCTGGTTGTCTGGAGCTGAAGATGGCGCCGCCCAGAAGCTCTGCGACTCTCGCCCGTCCCAGAAACGGCTGGCACTCTGTATTCCACACGGTCACCCGTGCAGCCTGCCCTCCGCGGAGTCCCGGAGCCAAGAAGGCTACCGCCGGCGCCTGTGCCACAAACCTCTCAGGCCGGGCAGACCCCCGTGCTCTCACCAGGAAGGTGGCCGGCTGTCTGGAGCTGAAGATGGCGCCGCCCAGAAGCTCTGCGATTCTCGCCCGTCCCAGAAATGGCTGGCACTCTGTATTCCACACGGTCACCCGTGCAGCCTGCCCTCCGCGGAGTCCCGGAGCCAAGAAGGCTCCCGCCGGCGCCTGTGCCACAAACTTCTCAGGCCGGGCAGACCCCCGTGCTCTCACCAGGAAGGTGGCCGGCTGTCTGGAGCTGAAGATGGCGCCGCCCAGAAGCTCTGCGACTCTCGCCCGTCCCAGAAACGGCTGGCACTCTGTATTCCACACGGTCACCCGTGCAGCCTGCCCTCCGCGGAGTCCCGGAGCCAAGAAGGCTCCCGCCGGCGCCTGTGCCACAAACCTCTCAGGCCAGGCAGACCCCCGTGCTCTCACCAGGAAGGTGGCCGGCTGTCTGGAGCTGAAGATGGCGCCGCCCAGAAGCTCTGCGACTCTCGCCCGTCCTAGAAACGGCTGGCACTCTGTATTCCACACGGTCACCCGTGCAGCCTGCCCTCCGCGGAGTCCCGGAGCCAAGAAGGCTCCCGCCGGCGCCTGTGCCACAAACCTCTCAGGCCGGGCAGACCCCCGTGCTCTCACCAGGAAGGTGGCCGGCTGTCTGGAGCTGAAGATGGCGCCGCCCAGAAGCTCTGCGACTCTCGCCCGTCCCAGAAACGGCTGGCACTCTGTATTCCACATGGTCACCCGTGCAGCCTGCCCTCCGCGGAGTCCCGGAGCCAAGAAGGCTCCCGCCGGCGCCTGTGCCACAAACCTCTCAGGCCGGGCAGACCCCCGTGCTCTCACCAGGAAGGTGGCCGGCTATCTCTTGGTAAAGTTTCTAACTCAAACCATCACATGTTGCCTCTCATTCCCATGTGGCTATCTCATCATACAAAATGTATTTGTTCCAACTTTAAAAGTCCCCATAGTCAACCACCAACCAGGTAGCATACACCAGCTGATATGAGGCCCCCAACACTGCTGGGTCTGGGTTCAGTCAGAGAAGATGCACCTAACCCTCAAGAGACTGGAGACCCCAGGTAATGGAGAGGTCTAGTGGGGTGGGGGTGGGAGGTAGGGACATCCTTATGGAGACAGGGGAGTGGGGAGGAGGTATGGGATGAGGAACAGTCAGAGGGTGTACTGGGAGGGGGATAAAATCTGGAGTGTAAAAAATAAATTAAATAATTTTTTTAAAGTCCCCATAGTCTTTAACAGTGTCAACAAAGTTCAAAAGTCCAAAGTGTCTTCTGAGGTTCAAGGCAATCTCTTCATTGTTATTCTCTGTAAAATATAAAAGCAAATTCTGTGCTTCCAACATAAAATGACACAAGACTATTATAGAACCTGGACCACAGTTACAACAGTTTCTGTACATAAAAGCAAGTGCTTTCTTGGAGCAGGAAACCACTTAGGGTCTCTTTCTCACCTGGGTAGGGTCTTGTGCACTGTTTCAGTGTAGAACAGGTCTCTGATTTTTAATGATGCTACCTTGCCTCTATTATGTAGCACATGATTCTGTTGTAACACTGATTCCCAGTGCTCTCTTTACAGACTGCACACTTAAAGCTTTTCTTTCTGTGACATTTGTAGCTATTTTTCCTTATGGACCTGCATAAGAATAATCAGAGATAACTACACCACAGACTCAACATCTATTGTCTTGAATTTCTTTCATCAGATAAAATAACCCATTATATTTTAATTTAGCCTTATGTAAAATTTTCAAACATGGGTATAATACAGACAGATTCTTTGCCAAAATATCACACAAATGGGTGCAGCCCTTGCCCCCACTTTGGGATCCTCTGAATCACGTCTCTGCTGTTCATATTATTCTCAGCATGACTTTCCCCAAGCTGTTACTACAATGGTTTGTTAAGCATTGCACACAGCATTTTGTTGTTTTTCTAATACTCCTACTTGCCTGGTATCAATTTTTGTATTACTTACTGTCTTAGTCAGAGTTCTATCACTGTGAAGGGACACCATGATCATGACCAATCTTATAAAAAAAACCCATTTAATTGGGGCTTGCCTAGTTTCAGAGATTTAATCCATTATTGTCATGTGGGGAGCATGGCTGCATACAGGCAAACATGGTAGCTGAGAGTTATAAATTCAGACCCAAAGGCAGCAGGAAAAGAGTGTTACAGGGCCTGGCTTTGCTTTTTGAAACGTAAAACCTACTTTCAGTTACACACTTCCTCCAACAAGGCCACATCTCCCAATCCTTTGTAAAAGTGCCACTTCATGGTATCTAAGCATTCCAATATATAAACTTATGGGGGTCATTATTATTCAAGCCACCACACCACATTCTACTTCTTGGACCCCACAGGCTTGTAGCTATATTATAATGCAAAATGTATTTAGCCCAGCCTCAAAAGTCCTCATACTCTTTCACAGTTTAAACACAGTTTCAAAGTTCAAAGTCTTGTCTGAGACACATGACAATCTCTTAACTATAACCTTCTGCAAAATCAAAATCAAACAGCAGATCACAAACTTCCAATATACAATGGCATGGAAGATACGTTACCATTCCAAAAGAGAAGAAAAGGAGTGCAGTGAGGACATAGCGGCCCAAAGCAAGCCAGAAAATGAGCTGGACAAACTCCAAAGTCAGCTTCTCCAGGTCTGATGTGAAAACACTCTTCAGATCTCCAACTCCGTTTAGCTTTCTTCATTGCAACATGCATGCTTCTCTCTCTTGGGCTGATTCCATTCTCTGTTCCAGATCTCCTTGGATGGTATCCCACGACTCTGGCATCTCTTGGGATCTCCAATGAAATCCAGGCTTCACTTTCACAGCTCCACACAATGGCCTCTCTAGACCTTCATGCAGGGACATCCTGACACATGCCTGGCCTGAGTGGCTTTCTTAGCAACAGAGATTGCACAACCTCTTTCTTGTATCCTTGACTCTGAGGGCAGAACCATGTGGCCAAAGCTGATGAGTTCTACTGCTTGATGGGGCTGGGACATGGCCCCCTTGCTCAATTTCATCAGCTTTCTGTTTTCATCAGCTTTCTGTTTTCAATGGTCTCTTTTCCTACTTAGGCTTCCCTTTAATTTCTTTCTTTCTTTTTTTTTTTTTTTTACAAATTGGAAGCTTAGTTGGGTGGAATCTTGCCATGAGTTCTCTATTCTCTTTTTTTCATATAGCATCTGGCATTGATTGTTTTCTTTTCTCATTGAGTACAGGATTTAACTCCATAACACTTCTTGGTACTCTTTCCCCCTCAAACTATGCATCTTTGTTTTTTCTTGCCTTAAAACATGGTCCTTTCTAAGACCACATGATACAGTTATTGTAAGATAATAATCTTGTGACATAGGCTGTCTTGAAATCTCCTTTCCCAATGCCATTAATCCCAAACGCTTCAATTTAGCCTCAGGGAGATATTTAGAACAAGCGCAAAAGCAATTATATTATTTGCCAAAATATCATAGGAATGGTCTCTAAGCCACTTACTTATTCTTCTCTTTAGAAATCTCATAATCCACACCATTGTCTTCCATGTTGCTTGTAGGATGGCCCATTAAGCTCTGCTTAAAGTGCTCCATTGCTTTCCTAGTCCAACTTCTCAAGGTCCACATTATTCCAACAAGCAGCATAGTCAGGCCTATCACAGCAATACCTTACTCCCTGGAACAAACTTCTGTCTTAGTGTTTTATTGTTGTGAAGAGACATCAGGACCATGGCAAGTCTTATAAAAGAAATGGTTTAATTGGAGCTTGCTTACAATTTTAAAGGTTTAGTCCATTATCCTCACAATGGGGAGTGTAGCTGCACAGAGGTAGTCGTGGTAGTGGTAGCTGAGAATACTAAATCTGTATCCAAAATCAACAGGAAGAAAGAAAGCCTTTGGGTCTCACTTTACTTTTGAAACCTCAAAGCCCACCCTCAGTGACACACTTCCTCCAACAAGGCCATACCTCCTGATCCTTTCAAATAGTGCTACTTCCTGGTGACTGAACATTCATTCATACATGAGTCTCTGGGCCATTCTTATTCAAACCACCACATTTTTCCCCTATTGCTGTGATAAAGCATTCTGACAAAAACAACTTAAGGAAGAGTATATTGTAGCCTATGGTTCCATAGGGACAGAGTGCACAAGGGCGGTGAAGGACTGACACAGTGGCAGCAGTAGCAAACAGAGAGGCCACACACAAGACACAGAACAACAACGATGGTGAGGCTATAAACCTCTGAAGTCTGCCCTTCCCCCCCCCCCCCCCCCCCCGCCCAGTGATGCATTTCTTCTACAAGGCTATATCTCCCAAAAGTTCCATAACTTCTCTAAACAGTGCCACCAAATGGGGATCAAGTGTTCAAATACATGAGTCTGTGGAGTATATTTCTCAGTCAAACCACATTAGATATTTTATTATATTAGATACTTTGTTGTAGTAACAGAAAATAAACTAGCATAACACACACACACACACACACACACACACACCCACACACTTCTAAAGCCTTTAAAAAAATTCATAGATTGATTCTATGAGAACATACCTCTGGGTGCAGAGCAGATTACTCTTTGCCCATGTCCACCTGCAGAAGCTGCTTTTTAATAGGCACTGTAGCTGTAAGGATGTGGCCTGTCTCCTACTAAGAGTCTGACTATAAAGCGCTATCCCTCCCACAACTCCCAATTGCTCAGCTTCTAGGTGAATGGCTGGCTCATTCTCAGTCCACCAAGAGAGTCTATAGACCTCAGGTTGCCAGATTTCCTAGGACATTAGAGTGTCAACACATGCCCTACTCACTTAATATGTACACATCAACTATCTGTGTCATTCCCTTGATTCTCCATATATTTTTGGATACACATAACATTTCCCTAAAATTTCTTTCTTTCTCCCTTCCTGGCTCCAGCTCTTGCTGAGAAACCTTTCCTTTTTCTGTGAGACCTGTAAGAAGAGACCCCTAGTCTGCCTTGTGGACTTGAGTAGTCCTGCCCTGCTATCTGTCTTGCTATGGGGCTGGGGCCTGAACTCTCACTGGGGTCTCCACCACACTGTTGTCTGGCTTTCTCTATATATGCTCACAGTGTTAATAACTCTTCTAATGAACATTTTACCCCAAAGGAAATCATCTTCAGTGCCTCCCTTGAATTTCAATCCCAAGACCATGGAATAATTAAAAATTAATAAATAAGGATAGCTGTATGTGTAATATAAGCCATGCTTTTTCATGATTCTACATTAACTTCAAGGCGACCTCCAGGGCATTTTATGTGTGTTTACAACAAGAAATGGCTAGTTCTGTTTCTTGCTGAAATCAACAGAGTTGATATAGAGTCAAGGTGAACTATCATTAGCTCAGAGCTTTCACTGTGAGACCAATGCTTGTTCTGTCTGTATTAGAGTTGATTCAGTCAAATGAACATGTCCATTGTTCATGAGAAATCTTCAAATTCTCAGGTAGATGTCATTTGCGTTGGGCCCCGCTCTCCTGTGATTTGCTATGCTCATTTGTAGTCATTGGCTGACCCAAGTAGACCATACTTTCAGGCCTTGTGAGAAGGCCTGGTTTATGCTCCATCTCTGTCTGTGTGAGTTAGATCTGCTCTACTCTGGGGTTGGTTGCACACAGCACATCTGAAGCCATACAATGAGAAGTATTAAAAAGCAGATGGTTTTATTTACTCTGACTCGGAGACTCTTCTGGAACTTACCTTTAACCAACTAAAATCTTCTTTATTGGGAGAAGATAGAAACTTTAAAGCACACAGTTAAGGATGGTTTTAATACCCATGCAGCATATAAGAGAATATGATTTTCTTTTCTTCTTGTCTCAGAATTGTGGCTAAAACCTGAGCTGAGAACACATGGCACTAAGATTCTTTAAGCCACTAACGGCCATCGGAGCTTACTACATGACAGTTGTCATTACTTTTCACTAGTCACCCCAACCACCCCATTTCTTCGTGCTTTCCCAGAATTTGAGGGAGGGTAAACATTCAAAATTTATGGCTGATGCTTTCCTTGCCTTGCCTTTGGAGGAGCATGTAGAGCTCTTCTGTCCACAGAGCCAAGTGACTCAGTCTTAATAGCATCCTCATGTAGCTTGGGGCCATCTTGGGAAAGCAGAGATTTGTCAGCCTCTCCCTCCAAATATTTACTTAGGTGCAGAATCTTGAAACATGGTCTGTTGCTGGATATATGATTTACTTCTCCACGTTTCTCCTTCGCTCGGGGACGAGACGGGAGAGTGTAGCTGTGGTTCGGTATGTCTTGGCGCACACTTGTGGTGAGGTAGGAGGTAAGCTCCTCTGTGGAGGCACTCCTGGAGACTGAGAAGGTTTCAGACACAGAAAGGCTCAGCCTGAGGTTTCACACGCACATCACTGATGCATATACTTCACGATGGGAGGTGGTCACAGTCACTGAAAGTCAACCTGAGCCAGGCCAAGAGCAGGGATGCCTCCTAACCAACACCTCAGACACAACCACATAGGGAGAGCTCCATTGCGCATCTGTAGTCCTGGTCTCCTCTGAATCCAGAGTAGCAAACACTTGTGGCAAGGGAGAAATGACCTTTTAGATACGATGGTTGAATGGGGTGACAGAAGGGGGTGGTATCTAAAGGAGCTCTGAACTAAGTATGACACCCAGGTTTTAAAAAGTGTTAATATTCGAGTCTTAGTTATTGAAAATGGAGGGTTGCAAAATAGCTGAGGAGTCATCCTGGGATATTAAGATACCAGTGGCCCAGCTATGGAGGCTAACCTATTTTAGCAGTGTTGGCGCTTACACTAGGAAGACAAAGCCATTTGGCACTTAAACTACAACAAATTGTGATATGTTGATGAGCTGTGCTTTTAAAATGAACCATTTTCTCCAAGCTTCCATGACATTTTCTTCATGAGAAGGACTGTAGTTACTTTTATGTTATCTAGGTCATGTCTGGCCCATATAAGCTTTGATTATAAAGGATTGAAAATACTTGGTATGTGTGAATATAGCAATATACTGTATTGCTATAGTACGGATGTGGGATGTCCTTCAAAGACTCATATGTTGTTAGTAACATCTTGGTCCCTAGTCCACAGGACTGTAAGAAGGTAATAGAAACTTATTTGGAAGTCTTCCGGTGTTATGGGAAGCCCATTGTCTAGTAGCTTCCTCAATATCCTTGTTCAAAGCCTTAAAGTTTTAGTCGTCTAGACCTTTCATTTCTTTGATTACTTTTATTCCCTGGTAATTTTGTTTTTATAGTTATCATGAATGAATTTCCCCCTACCCCGATTTTCTTTTAAGTATGTTTGTTATTGGCATATAGGAAGGTTATTGATGTAAATTAATGTGTTAATTTTGTGTCACTTAAGAGATTTTGGTGGAGTTTTTATATATAGAATCATATCATCTGTAAAAAGAGATACTTTGCCTTCATCTTTTCCTATTTATCTTTTTTTATTGCCTTGTCTTGATGCTCTAGCTAAGGTTTTAAGTGCTATACTGAATAGAAGCAGAGAGAGAGTAGACACCCCTGTCTTGTTTCTGATCTCAGTAGGAATGATTTTAGATTTTTTTCTATTCAGCCTGGTGTTGGGAGTTTGTTGTATACAGACTTTATTATGCTTAGGCATGCTCCTCCCATTGCTCATCTCTCTATCAATCACTTATTTTTTTCATAAAGAGATGTTAGATTTTGATAAAGGCCTTTTTGGGGGTGTTCCTTGAGATGATGATGTGGTCTCTGTCTCTGAGTCTGTTTATGGAAGAAGTATATTTAATTTTACACATGTTGAACCATTTTGCATTGCTGGGATGAAGCCAACTTGGTCATGAGGAAGGATTTTTTTGTAAGTGACCTTGAATTTGGTTTTCAAGCATTTTACTGAGAATTTACATCTATGTTTATCAGGGAGATTGGTCTATACTTTTTTTATATGTCTCTTTTGAGTTCTGTTTTCATATCTTATATTGACTATTGTCTTAGTTAGGGTTACTATTATTGCAATGAAACACCATGACCAAAGCAACTTGGAGAGGGAAGGGTTTATCAGTGTTACAGTTTATCAGCAAAGGAAGTCAGGTCAGGAACCTAAAAGCAAGAGCAGAAGCAGAGGCCATAGAAGGATGCTGCTTACTGGTTTGTTTCCTATGGCTTGCTCAACTTGCTTTCTTATAGCACCCAAGACAACCAGCCCAGGGTGGCACTACCCACAATGCCCACAATGACCTACAGTCTTGCTCATATTCTCATCTTATGGAGGCATTTTTCTCAGTTGAGGCTCTCTCCCCCCTGATGACTCTAGCTAACATCAAACTAGTCATTACAACTGACCACTTGTCAATAATTTAATATACAAACACATCACTTTTCAATTAGAACCTTTCCTTTCTCATTTATTCCCAGATGGACTATTAATATTATCACAATATAAAACATAAATACCTTTAAAAGTCCCCCACTATTTACAAATTCAAACACATTAAAAGTTCAGTCTCACTTATAGAGGAGAAAGTGGGGAAAAGCCTTGAAGATATGGGCACAGGGGAAAAATTCCTGAACAGAACAGCAATGGCTTGCTCTGTAAGATCGAGAATTGACAAATGGGACCTAATGAAACTCCAAAGTTTCTGCAAGGCAAAAGACACCGTCAATAAGACAAAAAGACCACCAACAGATTGGGAAAGGATCTTTACCTATCCTAAATCAGATAGGGGACTAATATCCAACATATATAAAGAACTCAAGAAGGTGGACTTCAGAAAATCAAATAACCCCATTAAAAAATGGGGCTCAGAACTGAACAAAGAATTCTCACCTGAGGAATACCGAATGGCAGAGAAGCACCTGAAAAAATGCTCAACATCCTTAATCATCAGGGAAATGCAAATCAAAACAACCCTGAGATTCCACCTCACACCAGTCAGAATGGCTAAGATCAAAAACTCAGGTGACAGCAGATGCTGGCGTGGATGTGGAGAAAGAGGAACACTCCTCCATTGTTGGTGGGAGTGCAGGCTTGTACAACCACTCTGGAAATCAGTCTGGCAGTTCCTCAGAAAACTGGACATAGTACTACCGGAGGATCCAGCAATACCTCTCCTGGGCATATATCCAGAAGATGCCCCAACCGGTAAGAAGGACACATGCTCCACTATGTTCATAGCAGCCTTATTTATAATAGCCAGAAGCTGGAAAGAACCTAGATGCCCCTCAACAGAGGAATGGATACAGAAAATGTGGTACATCTACACAATGGAGTACTACTCAGCTATTAAAAAGAATGAATTTATGAAATTCCTAGCCAAATGGATGGACCTGGAGGGCATCATCCTGAGTGAGGTAACACATTCACAAAGGAACTCACACAATATGTACTCACTGATAAGTGGATATTAGCCCCAAACCTAGGATACCCAAGATATAAGACATAATTTGCTAAACACATGAAACTCAAGAAGAATGAAGACTGAAGTGTGGACACTATGCCCCTCCTTAGATTTGGGAACAAAACACCCATGGAAGGAGTTACAGAGACAAAGTTTGGAGCTGAGATGAAAGGATGGACCATGTAGAGACTGCCATATCCAGGGATCCACCCCATAATCAGCATCCAAACGCTGACACCATTGCATACACTAGCAAGATTTTATTGAAAGGACCCAGATGTAGCTGTCTCTTGTGAGATTATGCCGGGGCCTAGCAAACACAGAAGTGATGCTCACAGTCAGCTAATGGATGGATCATAGGGCTCCCAATGGAGGAGCTAGAGAAAGTAGCCAAGGAGCTAAAGGGATCTGCAACCCTATAGGTGGAACAACATTATGAACTAACCAGTACCCCGGAGCTCTTGACTCTAGCTGCATATATATCAAAAGATGGCCTAGTCGGCCATCACTGGAAAGAGAGGCCCATTGGACTTGCAAACTTTATATGCCCCAGTACAGGGGAACACCAGGGCCAAAAAGGGGGAGTGGGTGGGCAGGGGAGTGGGGGTGGGTGGATATGGGGGACTTTTGGTATAGCATTGGAAATGTAAATGAGCTAAATACCTAATAAAAAATGGAAAAAAAAAAGTTCAGTCTCTTTAAAATACTATCTTTTTAAAAATCTAAAATCTCTTTTAAAAGCTCAAAGTCTTTCAGCTGTGGATTCCTGTAAAAAATCAAAATTAAGTTAAATACTTTCTTCAAGAGGGAAGAGTCAGGGCATGGTCACAATCTGAACCAAGCAAAACCAAACTCCAACAGTGTGTAAATAACTCAGTGTTCAGGATCTATGATTAATTAACAATCTTCTTGGCTCCTTCAAGGGCTTGGGTCACTTCTCCAGCTCTGCCCTCTACAGCACACACAACTTGTCTTCTAGCCTTAGGCTGGCTCCACTCCACTGCTGCTGCCATTCTTGGTAGTCATCCCATAGTACTGGCATCTCCAAAATTGCTAGGGTACCGTGCTTCAACTGGGCTGCGCTTTCACCAATAGCCTCATTGGCTTGTTCTCATGTTTCTCAGCTTCCTTTTTTTTTTTTTTTTTTTTTTTTTTATCAAACCTAGTACTATCAGCCTAGGGGTGATAGCATCTACCATGGGGTGGGCCTTCCCACATCAATCCCTAATTAAGAAAATGCCCTGCCAGCTTGTCTACCTCTTGATCTTATGGAGGCATAAGATTGAGGCTCCCCCTCTCTGAAGACTCTAGCTTGTGTCAAGTTGACATAAAACCAGTAAGAACAAGAACCTGATTTCTTTCATTGGGCTCTTTGTTTTTGTTTTCTTGAAGCATTTGTGCATCTTGTCTGAGTTGTATAAACAGTCGTCCTTTTGACTTCTCTGGAAGTTCCTCCAGGTCATTCTCACTGAGGCTAATTACTGCAGGATTAGTAATTTTTGGAGGAGACGTTTTGTTTTCATCAGGTTTTTCTTTTTGTTTATATACTATGTCTGGAGTTTGTTGATTCAATGTCTTTCCTCCTCTCCTCTGTTCTTTTCTTCCTCGCTTCTTATCATTTAACTCTAGTCTCCATTCTTCTTTCAGTGGAAGGATTTCCAAAAGTGTTTGGTAGAGAACAAAGTCCTGGTAAGCTTGAGCAGTGGTGTTCCCCTGTGAGACTGGTATTCAGGGCCACAGGCTCTGTTCCAAACCTTCTTGTGACAGTCTGCTACTGCTTGCACCGACAGTTGTTATCCTCCAACTGGTCCCTGCCTCTGCCATCCTTCGGTGTGGCTCTCTGCATCTGGATGCTCTACTCTGGATCAGCTCTGGCATGTTTCTGCAGCCTCCTACATGTTCTTGTTCCTCCATGTCTTCCCATGGGTCAGCTCTAGCTCAGACTCCCAGCTTCTGCTGTATGCTGTGCAACCTCTTACGTCTGTGTACTTCACCGTAGTCTCTATACGAGGATCTATTTACCCATATCTTTGTTTCTGGAGCGGAAGTTCATGATTGTGTGGGCTTTGAACAAATGCAAAGACTTGAAGTCAATATTGATCCTCAACAGTCCTGGAGTCCATCTTAGGCTCTGTCCCGTGTACAGTTGAATGAAAGGGCCCACACTTTAACATGAATGAGTAGAGGGAGAAGAAAGTTCTACATCGATAGTTTTTTTTCCTATGAGTTTGTTCTGTTTTCAAAACTGTAAAATAGAAAAGCCAATGTGTACTCATGTGGCTAGAATTTACTGTTATCTAATTTAAAGAAAACATTTAAAACTGTAAAAATAAGACACATTAAGGAAAAACTATGTGCTAAGATATTAGGGTTGAAAGGGTAAATTGCTTGATATCAGCAAATACTAAGCAGAAAAACAAAACAAAACTTAACCAGATGTCATTTTCCTAGGAATATTTGCTTTGAGTTAGAAACGATCACTCCTTCCTTAACTTCTCATCATCACTGGACCTCAGCTTGAGTCTTCACTAAGTCAGGGCTTGAACAGAGAGAGAAAGGGGCTGCGGGGTGGAACCCACTGGTTTGCTTCTTGCGTAGCATGCACAAAGCCCTCAGTTCATTCTCACAACAACAAAAACAGTAGGGCATGGGGCAGACATAGTGTGCACATGAATTCTTCATTGTATTTCCTGCAGAATAAAGGCAGGTGAATGATATTCAGATATATGTCCTACGGACATAAAGGATGCTTTAAGAAAAACATCTTTAGTTTGTGGCTGTTCAGAGCAGTCCCTGTTCACATTGAATGACAGCTGTGGGCTTCTGAGTTGGCAACTTCTGTTTATCCCAAACCACACCCGGATGTTATATGGTCAAGGCAGCTCGTGATACACTCTGTGACAGAGATACGAGGATCTATTTGCCCATATCTTTGTTTCTGGAGCGGAAGTTCATGATTGTGTGGGCATTGAACAAATGCAAAGACTTGAAGTCAATATTGATCCTCAACAGTCCTGGAGTCCATCTTAGGTTCTGTCCCGTGTACAGTTGAATGAAGGGATGTTGGAAGAAAGTCACAGGTGGGTATGGTAAAATTAGCTCCTGCGTGGTGGACACTTGTATGAAATTAGGTCAAAAGCCTATGTCTAGACTGCATTAGGTTTTT
Source organism: Mus musculus (assembly GCF_000001635.26). Classification (NCBI taxonomy): domain Eukaryota; kingdom Metazoa; phylum Chordata; class Mammalia; order Rodentia; family Muridae; genus Mus; species Mus musculus. The sequence continues at coordinate 79,782,582 of NC_000069.6, forward strand.
CTACAAAGGCTTTTTTTTTTTTTTTTTTTTTTTTTTTACTTAAAATATACTTAATATCACACACCCTTAGCTTTAGAAAGAAAAAAAAATGTGGATGAACAGATTTCTCAGTGTCTTCACACACAGGTACCCAAGATTCCCTTCTGAATCCCCAGGACCCAAAGAAAATGTCAGGCCACATGAATCTCCTCCTCCAACACTTCTTCTCTGGCTTTTGTGATAGCAAGGCCAGCGCCCGGCTGCTTCCCTTTGCTGTTGCTTTATATTTTCTGTTCTTGTTTGACAGTTTAACGCTTTTCTAAGCACACGTGTATAAGCCCACTTAAAACCAGTCTCAATGAGCTGTTGGAAATATGTCACTTATAAACTATCAATCAGCCAGGCGTGGCCATGCATGTCTTAAATCCCAGCACTCAACAGGTAGAAGCAAGCCAATTTCTGTACGTTCAAGGCCAACCTGGTCTACAGAGTGACTTTTAGGAGAGCCAGGGCTATATAGAGAGACTCTGTCGTAACAACGACAGCAATGACAACAACAACAACACCCAAAGAACTACAATCATGAAATATAGCTACATCCCAAGGCCCAGGTGACATTTATATTATATTTAATATGACAAGTGACATAAGCTTGTCTGATTGTCTTTTTTTTTTATTTTAGAAAATGTACTTTTTAGAAAAACGTATAGGGATATGGCATTTTAAAGTACATTTCCTTAAAAAGTAAAAATGTTAACAAATAGAAGACATTCTTTAAAATGTTGCTTTAACAAGAACAATGGACATAATATATCTATAGCTAAGAAGATAACGTCAATTTGTTAAATTAATATGTAGCTAAATAATGTAATATCATGTAGCCATGGAAAATGATACTGAATGAAATATATCTAGTGTGTGGAACTGTAACATGGTCTTTTGATTAAAACGATATGTGTATTGTAGCTCTGTTTTGATGCACAGAAAGTTCTGGAAATATACATCAAGGAGTTTCTGAGTATTTTTTTTTTTACTTTTTTTTTACTTTTACGTTTTATAATTTTTTTACATTTTAAAATCACAATAAAAACCAATTATTCAAATTAAACAATAATGAGTAGCTTAAGATTTTTTTTTTTTTGGTCCTGAGTGTTTTCAGAGGTGGGGGAGGGGAGAACAGTGGCTACAGCCAGCTCTTGCCAGTCTGCAGCGAGAGGAGTGAGGTAGGAGATCCAGGGTACACAACAGCTGGCGGAGGAGCACACAGCGCTTTCATCTTTGGCTCAAGAGTTCCCAGGCGCCCTTTATCTCCTCCTGGTTAGTGTCAGCAGAGAGATGACAAGGCTAGACACCACCTGCTCAGTGACCCTGCTTTGATTTAACCAGAGATGGAAATAAAGTGATTTTTATGGCAGTATCCACTGAAATTTATCATCAGTGTTTGATCTTCCTAAGAGTGTTGGGAAAGAACTATGACACAGGACGGTCATAAGACACTCTTTGATCCAGCTGTAGATTCAGAACGAGGACACTTAAAGTACCCTAAAGTATGTAGCTTGTGGCACAGACTTGGAATGGAGGGTGGGGTGGGGGGACCAGAACTGCCCTGTGTAAGCAGGTCCTTCAAGTCCAGCCCGCAGAGACTTCTGTGCCTTTTTGCTTGCTTCTGATTCTTTTAGAGCGCGGGCTTGTAAATTATCTGTCTGGAGTTGGCAGCAAAACCCGAAGCTTCTATTTCCAGAGAAGAGTCACTTTTAAAAAACAAGTCTGGTCATTTGTCATTTTCCAGAAATAGACAAGAGGTTCCAGAACCATTTGGGAACATTCTCAAAGTGCAGGTTGCCCCCAGTAAGACCGAGCTGGGCTTGGGGATGTGTCTGAGCCACACGGTGGCTGTAAAGTGCGGCAGCCCTGTGAGGGAAGGGCTGAAATGTGTTACAACCGAGGTGAATCTCTCCGCGTCAGTGCCCAAGGTGGCCGCTAAGTCACGTTCACGCAGCTTGTTGTTATTTCTCTGCTGTTGAAATGAGCCAGTTCAAGCCAGATTAGAAAATGCTAAATGCGGGTTTACTGGGAAGCTGCTGGGGGCGGGGTAGGGGCTGGTGAGTTCACTGGCTCCAAGGAAGGAGGCCAGGGAAGTTGCCAGGGTAAGAGAGAAAGATGGGAGAGGGGGAAGAAAAAGAAAGAGTGCAGAGAGAGAGGAGATGGGCAGGTGTGTGTGTTGGGGGGGGGGGTGGGGAGACAGAAAGGGAGAAGGGGGAGGAAGATGGGGAGGGCCACCAAAACTCTGGAGGAGAGGCTGGGGGAAGAACAACCCAATCACTGGGCTGGAAAGTTCAGGACTGGGGGTAGGGTATGCCAGGTAGGGACTGAAGGATGCTGGAAGAAACTGGAGGTCATATCTGCTTTGATATGTAAAAGATGCACCTTAGTGCCTGTCCCAGGTCCAAATCAAATACTTGGGGCAGTGTCTTGTTCTCCACTAGCTATGACGAATCCTGAGGAAAGGACTGTGTTGAGTTTTATTGTTTGCTTCTTTTAGTGCCAAGCTTTTCACTTGGGACATATGCCATGATCATTTGCTTATTGAGTTGACCATTATTATTATTATTATTATTATTATTATTATTATTATTATTATTATTACTCAAGGAAAGAATCATCCGTGTAAATTGAGTGTTTCTTACAATCTCCGCTCTAAACGGGATGGGTGTTGTCCTCAAATATATGCAGCAGAAATGCTTTATTTTTTTGAGGTCGGCTTAATGCAGGTCACATGATGGCTTAGTGTAGGTCACATGACTCAAGTTGTCTCAAGGAGACTTGAGGAAAGTGGGCAGAGGGAGCAGGGAGTTTTACATTTTAAAAGGGAGCTATATTCCGGGTGGCTCATGTCATTTGTTGGCTGTTGCCCTATGGAAGACCTGCTTCCTGGATCCTACACAGTTGTCTGGGGCACATGGGGTAGGGTGGGCTTGAGAGTGCGTGAAATGAAGACAGCAGAGAGAAGGAAGTCAGTGGGACTTTGATGACTTGGTTGGGTCGCTGCACCCAGCAGCCCTACAAAGGAAACTCTCTGGGGATTGATTTTTAAAAATGTTTTTGTGCTACTTTGATCGAACTCGGACCTTCAAACATACCAGCAAGTGCTTTGCCACTGAGCTATAACCCATCTCTTTTAGGTTTTAGAGTTTTAACAGCACTTGAGAAGCTATATATTCAGGAAGTTATATATGCCTTGAATTTGCTCTTCCAGTCTCAGCCTCTCAGTTACTTGGGGTTATAAGTGTATGCCACCATGCCGGGCTCCTGGTCGGGGAGGGGGCGATTCTTATGAGAAGTAATAGACTTTGCTTTTGTTTAAAACAAATTACAGAACATGCAGCTACAATGCATCCCGATTACTAAACGTCTACTGTAGGTTACAGGAAAACTGGAGGTTAGCTATGTTCTCTCTTAGGTTCCAAACGCAAAGGGCTTCTACCTCTAAGACCATGGGGTGCAAATGTAATGTGAAGCAAGATGGCCATCCTGCTAGCAGTTTCCAGCCTGATAGTTTCTCCATCCTGGGTTCTGGAGTGGAACGGAAAGACTGAGCCAAATCAAGAGGTAAAGTTTGACGGGCTCACGTGTTTGAGCACTCGGTCCCCAGCTGGTGACACTGTTTTGGAAGACTGTGAAGGCTGAGGAGGTGTGGCCTGGCTGGCCATTGAAGGCCCAACCCGGGTCTAGTTTTGCTCTCTCTGCTTCCTGCCTGCTATGACTCTTCTACAGACGGCAGGGGTGCGGGCTGGAAGGGTGGGGGGCATATCGGCCACCGAGCTTCCCTGAAGCAGAAACAAAAGGAGACAAAATAAATCTCTCTTAAGTCATTTCTGTCAGTTTTCTTTTCCCTCGTGATAAGAAAACTAGTTACCACTGTGAGTGAAGCATGCTAGGTGGAAGAAACCGAACTGAGAAGCACGTGGGGTAGACAACTGAGGCAATTCTCCATGATGCCTGGCCTGAGACAGAGCATTGTTCCAAGAGGAGCTAGGAGGGATGAGGGACTAGAAGGGCTAAGCCCTGGGAACTGAGCTAATGAAGATGAACAGTTATATGAAAAAGAGAGAGAGAGAGAGTGAGAGTGAGAGAGAGAGAGACAGAGACAGAGAGACAGAGACAGACAGAGACAGACAGAGACAGACAGAGACAGACACAGAGAGAAGAAGAAAGGAGGGAGGGGGAGGGAGGGAGAGACAGAGACAGACAGAGACAGAGAAAGAGAAGAAGAAGAAAGGAGGGAGGGGAGGGGAGGGGAGGGAAGGGAGGGAGGGAGAGAGGGGGGTGCAGGCTTGACTAGATCTCAGATTTATGGATCTTGAAACATAGATTACAAAATATGCTTATAAGATTCATCTTTTAATGTATTAATCTACACAACAAATATCTTTTGCTTAGTTATTATTAAAAGCTTCTTGAAGCCCTTCCAACATTTTGAGTAGTTCTTCTCATCAGTGGTTAAATTTAATCACCACTGGTGATTAAAATTTTAGAAAACTTAACAGTAAATCACAACCGTGATTCTAAATAGGACTTCTCAAAAAAGACATTCTAAGCCTGCTTTTTTTTGGCTCCTATTGAGCCTGAGTTCCAAAACCAAAGCTCTCCTATTGTACCATGCCTGGGAGGGGTGTCTTTAATTTTTTATAAAGGTTTATTTTGGCATGTCTGAGTCTTTTGCCTACATGCGTCTCTGCAGCATGTGCACTCGGGGCCTGTAGAGGCCAGAAGAGGGCGGCAGATCCTCAGGAACTGGGACAGACAGCTGGTTGTAAGCTGCTATCTGGGTGCTGGGAATAAAATCTAGGTTCTCCCAAGCAGCAAGTGCTCTCCACCACTGAGCCAACTCCCCAGCCTCTGCTGGGTGCGGGCTGGGATGGGAGTGCTTTAATTTTGATGTGATTGAGTCTTATCTGCTTCATGAGAAACCTAAGAACTGAAAATTGGCTAAACTTTTGTGCAGTAGATATGAGCAACACACACACACACACACACACACACACACACACACACACACACACACACTTTCACAAGACACTCAATCCAGCCTTAATGTGGCAGATATGTATAAATTTGTGAAACAATGTTTCACGTTCTCAGAAACAAAGGAACAGGGCTGGAAACTCACTGCCAAGCAACCTGAGGTTATAAGGCTGCTCAACACGACTGGAATGAGCTGGGAATGGTTTCCTTTTGCCTTTTATTTCCTGGTTAAGGCTTTGTTTATGAAAACACAGGTTAGGGGCCTTCCTTTGATGCTGCTAACAAAATTAGAAACAAATCGTTTTGGATCTCCTGCTCTTGTCAAGGGACTTTAGTTGTTGAGGATTATAAAGCAGGAGCAAGTCTAATACCAGAGATTTGACCAATCTATGTCTCAATCACAAACTTGTAGTTCTTTTTTTTTCACATCCATTTATACAAAAGTTTAAGTTCAAGCCATCTAAGATAGGGCTTTGAAACACAAGTGTGGCTTTTAATGTTTGAGACGTATTTACTCCTTTTTATTTATGTGTATGGATATGTGCCTACATGAGGTTATGTGCACCACATGTGTGCAAGTAGCCACAGTGGCGGGGTGTGTGTGTGTGTGTGTGTGGTGTGTGTGTGTGTGTGTGTGTGTGTGTGTGTGTGTGTGTTGCTCTGGAACTGGAACTGGAGTTACAAGCCATTGTGGGCTACCTGATGTGGATGCTGACTACCAAACCAGGGTTCTCTGGAAGAGCAGTGAGTTTTCTTAACCACTGACCATCTTTCCAGCAGATTAGAACCTGCATCTAACCTTTCCTTTATTATAGCCTGAAAATGTGGAGTCCCTTGTTGATATTGATAACAAAGCTGGAAACAAATGTTTGTTTGTTTGTTTGTTTGTTTGTTTGTTTATTAGAAGCCTTCCTACAGAAAATGATACTACTTTACCAAGTTTACCCTTAGGAACCTATTATTGAATGTGTTTATAGTTCGTTTTCAAGCTCCAGGGCAATTTAGAAATCCTTTGTATTACTGAGAACAAGAAATGTATCAAATATAAAAATACTTCTAAAAAAACAAAACAACTCTCATAGAGCTTGTATTTTCTGTTTATAATTACCTGTTCTAGTCAGCCTCCGAGTATTCCAGCCAGCCCTAGAGTATTCTAGCCAACCCCAGAGTAGTCCAGCTAGCTCCAGAATGCTCTTGGTCTTCTTTTGTGGCAGAACTTGCATGTCACTCCACACAGAATGTGTGATGAGAGGCTCTCTCAGGAACTCAGGTGCACTCCCCTCTCTCAGCCTTGAACTTGTGGGAATCTCCCTCGGCCTTTCCTCTTCCTTCCCTTTATCCCCCCATCTCTCTCTCCTTTTCCTCCTGCCCAGTGTCTTGCTATATGGTAAAGGCAAGCCTTGAACCCACATTTGTGATCGTCCTTTCTCACCCTCCAGGGTGCTGGGATTACAGCGCTTTCTTTCCGTAAACAAATTATAACCGTGTTTCAAAACCATTTTGTTTCACTTCCTGATAGGCTTTCTTAACTGTTCTTCTGAGAGTTTCCTCTCTGCACTGTACAAGGAGACTCCCTCAGACCCTCAGGGGCCTGTTCCTCCACGTGTGCCCTGAAGGGTTGCTTCTTGGGTAAGGGGAACGTGAATAGTTGTAAATATTGCAGTGGTTGGTGACTCTCCACAGACTGAACCTAGGCAGCAGATTTTTTTTACTAATTATTTCTTTTCACTGGAGAGAGGCAATTAGGAAAAAATGTCTAAAATCTTAGCTTTAGAAGAGTGATAATTTAAAAATGTCAAGAAACACTATTATACATTTTAAAATATGTAATTCATTGTATACATTTTCCTGTTCAACTTATCTATCTCCAGGCGACACAAACTAACTATTCCACTCTCTCCTCTCCCTCCCTTCTTCTTTCTCTCCCTCCCTCTCTCTTTCTGTGTGTGTGTTTGCACACATGCACATAACACTAATGTATTCATTGTTTACAACTAAAAATGTCATAAACTCCACCAATACAAGGTCCTCATGGCTGTATTTCATGAGTCGGTTAAAGTATGGTCTCAGAAATCTGTGCATTGACCCTAATGTTAACTCAGTCTCTCATCTGACCATGCTCCATATATGACTTCTCATTTCCCAAGCCAGGTTGTGTGGTAAGTGGTTGTGGGTTTCTGTGAAGGATGAGACATCATTACCGGAGACTACAGCATTACATCATTGCTCTAGAGATACGGGGTCCTTGTGCCAGGAGTATAGATAGTTTAGTTACTGAGCTCAGAACATGAAAATTGACCCAGGTTTAGAAAGGGGGCAGTGAATTATGACTTTCAAGTGGAAAAGCTACTGCCGGCTTCTCCATTGCTCCTGCTCATTAGAAGAAAAAGGGGGAAACTCTCTCCTCTTTTCACACAATACAATGTAGTCTTTCCTCCATTCTTTCTGGGCTAACGGCTGAACTATAGCAGGCTCGTTTTCCTGTCCCACCATGGACATTTAGACTATGGCAGCTCACTAGAGTGAGGTTAGGGAAGAGAAAGGGCGCAGATAGATACCTTTGGAACCTGCTGTACCGGTGGCTGCTGCCTTGAAGATGATTTTGTTCTCCTCTGTACAATTAGTGCATAGAATGCTGACCCTCTGCACCCGGCTTCCCGGAACCAAAGCCCGACTGCCTCATCACATTTTCCATCTCCAGCAGAAAGCAATGGGGATGCATTAGAAGTGAAGTTTTCAGACGATGTGAGACTTGAGCAGGGAGTGAAGTGGCTCAGAAATTTATAGGAATAGCTTTATTGCCAGCACAACAGACTTCCAAACAAAACGTTTAGGAAGAGGGGAACTGGGTTTCTTAGAGTCTGGCACAGCACGTAAAACCACTGCAGTAGAAAAGAATTATTTCCCTCATAAAACCAGGGCAACAGATTTGCTGCACATATAACCTGGTATTTTAAAGCACTGTGTTTTGTGTTCTGTGGTTACAGTGTGCATCATGACTCAGATATACTCCCCACTGGGCCAGTCTTCTTAAGAAGAATTTGTAATTGATATAATAGCAGGGTCATGAAAGGTGCATCAATAGGGAAATCAAACAAACAACAAGTCTTGCCTTAGGTTGCTGATGTCTAATATTCCAACACAATTAAGCTCTTAGCTTTAGAAGAGTGATAATTTAAAAATGTCTAGAAGCACTATTATACATTTTAAAACATGTATAATTGTATACATTTCCCTGTTCAACTTATCTATCTCCAGGCGACACAAACTAACTATTCCACTCTCTCCTCTCCCTCCCTCCCTCCCTCCCTCCCTCCCTCCCTCCCTCCCTCCCTCCCTCCCTCCCTCCCTCCCTCCCTCCCTCTTTCTGTGTGTGTGTTTGCACACATGCACATAACACTAATGTATTCATTGTTTACGACTAAACATGGCATAAACTCCATCAATACAAGGTTCTCATGGCTGTAACTCAGTAACTAAGCTATCTATACTCCTGGCACAAGGGCCAGCTTTTAAAGTCAGCTTTTCCTTCTAGATACTATATTGTCTCTTAAAACTATTGAGTATATATTGCTTTCAGCAATATGGTTTATTTTGATGGGTAGCTGTAACCTACCTTTAAATTTTAAAAGAGGATCAACAAACCACATTTCCAGGAAGGCTTTCAGCTCATTGCTTTCTTTGAAATGAATATCATGGCCAAGTTTCTTAGTATAGAGAAAGAATATATCTCATTTCGAGGCAGATCAGTTCTTCAAAGGAAAATACTTTTATTGGATATGATTGTGCTAAACCTCACCTTAATATTAGTCTATCATATGTTAATAAATAATTTTGTATGTTACATGAACTAGAAACTCACATAGAACTCAAAAAAAACCCATCAGACAGTATTGTTTAGTTGTTCCTATGCTGATGTTCTTTTATTTTGTAATTTTTAATTTATTGTTTTTTACATTGAGAAATAAGCAGAGAGAGAGACAGAGAGAGAGAGACAGAGAGAGAGAGAGGGAGAGAGAGAGAGGGAGAGAGGGAGAGAGAGAGGGAGAGAGAGAGAGAGAGAGAGAGAGAGAGAGAGAGAGAGAGATGGCAAGGGCAGATTCTTCTTTGTAGCTCTTCTAAGTTCCACATTTCTTTTAAAAAACTTTTTATTGATCCTTTGTGAATTTCACATCAGGCATCCCAAACCCACTCATCTCTCCATTCCTTTATATCTACCCTCTAGTCTTATAACCTCTCCCCAAAAAGAAAACAAAAAAATAAAATTGAAAGCCACCACCAAATCTCACCATTAAAGCCGTGGTGTGTCACAGTGTGTGTGTAGTTTACCCTTTGCCCAAACAGCTTGACTTGCAAACGTTCATTGCAATGAATCATTGGCCTAGTTTGACTCCTCTGGCTTCTGTTACACTATCAATTCTGGATTCTTATCAGAATTCCTCGCAGATATCCTGTTACCTATGTCATGGAGATCCTGTAGCTTTGAATCTGCAAGATTGGCCCCTTCATGTGCTCCAGCAGTTCATACATGGATGGGGTGGATGTTGCCCTGGATCTGGACCTGGGTAGTAGCTGAGTTGATCAGCCCATCAGCTTTACCACACCCATGCCACCAGGGCCATCACTCCCACTTTGCCCAGGCAAGGGGCACGACCCACTCTCCTGAATGCTGCAGCTGGTGAGGGGTGGGTCAACTCACCCTCCTGCTGCAGGTGGAAGTTGTGGGGCGGGGGTAACTTGCATAGCAGGTAAGGGGCGGGACCAGCTCCTGAACTCATTCCATCAGACCCAGCACTGCTGCACCAATACCACCAGAGCCAGCTCTCCAATGCTTCCCAGGTGATGGGGTGGAGCCAGCTCAGTATAGTGCTTGTCCAAATCAGGGACATCTGCGTGGCCTTTGGTGGTAACTTGGGCCATGGACATCGACACCAACCCCAGCTGCACCAGGACTGTGAGCCCAGACATGGTCCTCAGCAGTAACCCAGGCCAGGATGTCACCATGGCCTCAGCTGGCAGCCCAGGCCACTCAAATCCGTTTGGCTATTGGCATCAGTACAGTCCCCAGACATCAATATAGTCTCAGGCAGCAGCCCAGACCACTGACGTCCAGATGGCTTTCAGTGGTAACTTGGGCCACAGACAGCACAGATTGCAGAGGCAGTAAGGCCATGGACCCAGGCAGCCCCTGATGGCAGCATGGGCCCACCATCAACCTGGCCTCAGGTTGTATAGGCTCTTCATATCTGCCTGTTTCCTACCTGTTTTGAGTTTCCAGTTCTACCTCTCTCCGCAGTGCGGGAACCATTTGGATTTCATTCTCTCCAATCTCTCTACTGTGTACTCCCTGTTTCCCATCTCCTAGGCACATATTCACTCATTGGCCTGACTTTGAAAGGGTGGGCACTTGGGTGTTGTTCTTCCAGCCAGCTAATTTATCTTTCTTAAAAATTGTTGACACTAGGCTGGAGAGTTGGCTCAACCATTAACTATGTTTGTGGCTCACGCAGAAGACCAAGATTTGACACCCAGCCCTCACATGGTGGCTTACAACTCCACTTGCAGGAGACCTCATGCTTTCTTCTGACCTCCACAGGCACCAGGCTCATACATGGCATGTGTGCATACATGCAGGTGGAACATTTATACACATAGATTTAAAGAAGAAGATCTGAACATGTTGGACGTGAGCGGAGAATCCCCTGTCATCACCCCGTAACAATGCATGTAAGGAAAGCCTTGTCAAAAGTCCCACCAGTTCAACAGAAGAAACCTCCAAGGAAGAAGTTGATGGTGGTACTTTGTGCAGGGGTAACTTGCAGAGGTCCAGGCATTTCCATGCCACCGGCTGATAAGTGCACATCTAATAAGAGCACTTCAAAGGCAGATCAGTAGGAAGTACTCCAGCTAAGCATGACATGACACTTGGAGCCACTGGTAATGACACCTCCCCCCAACCCCCCGCCCCCACTTTGTTGCACTTTGATGTGACATCTTCTCCACTGTTGCAGGCTGTGAGGTGCTGGGACACTTGGCACAACTGTATGAACACCCAGCCACAGAGTTCTGTTTTTCCAAGTTGAGAACCCAAGGCACAAAGAAGTGCTTTGTTTAGGGACAAACAATGAACATTTTCAGGGCTTGCTGATGTGGCTTCAAAATCCATGCGTAGCTCACCTCCGGTATCGCCTCTTGATCTACATCACATTGAGTGCTTCATATCTATCATCTCAATGAAATCAAATATATCATTGGCTGAAATGCCTTTCGCAAGGGACATGCTTTTAATTTCATAATTTGGATCTAACAGGCTTAACAAGCAAGTGCCTGCATTGGTGATGAATGAGAACATACCCTATGAAAAAGGCAATTGGCTGACACATAGACAGAACCTGCTAACAAATCATGCCATGTCCTATACACAGACAGAACTCACTATCAAACCACTCCCTGTGTTTATCTTCACAAAAAACAAATCCATAAGACAGTGTAGCTGAACATGGGCCTTGTTCAGTTCTTCTGGGTGAAGAGAATGGACACAGTATTTTGCTATATCCAACTTCCTCAGTTTTGATCTTCAATGTTTATGAAAATTGTGACTGTTAAGTGTTCCCAAGCTTTGCTCCCAGGCGATGGTTTTAATGAGTCTGTGTCACTTTCTCAGGCAAAATGCCCGAGTTTGCTTTCTGCTGTTATGATAACAGCCAGGACCACAAACAAACTGGAGATTAAGGGGTTTATTATAGTTTACAGTTTCTAATCCGTCATGAAGGGAAGTCAGCGCAGGAACTCAAAGCAGGAACCTGGAGGCAGGAACTGAAGCAGAGGCCATGGAAGACTTCTGCTTATTGGCTTGTTCCTCATGTCATGTTCAGCTTGTTTCCTTACACAACCCAGGACCACCTTCCAAGAGATGGTGGCATCTACAAAGAACTGACCCCCACCCCTATCAAGTACTAATCAATGTTTGCCTATAGGCCTGTTGATTTGCCTATAGGCCTACTGATTTGCCTATAGGCATACTGATTTGCCTATAGGCCATTCTGATAGAGGGAATTCCCCCTTCTCAGATGACTCTGGCTTGTGCCACAAAAAACAAACAAACAAACAAACAAAAAAAAAAAACCAAAAGCAAAACCAAAAAACAACTAGTCAGCACAAATGTGGCAGATACAGATTTTGAAAAGTCCTTCATTCTGATCTCCCTAGTCTTGCCTTCAGTCCAGTTACAAAGTGCTTATATATGGCTGTTCTCCCATCTCAAACTCCATTCCTGGAGACTCAAATGCTTGTTTCAGACCCAGGTTTCTCATCCCCGTCTCTCCAGAGTTTCTTTGCCTTATTGCAATCTATTTGCAGATCTCCTTCCTCTTCCTACTGCACCTCCAACTCCTTAGGGACCCCCGCCTGTTGGTGTGCACAGGATCCCCTTAGCTCTTTCCTGATGTCCCTGTCAGGTTTTTCCTCCCAGCCCACCTCTGTTCCTCTCTGCTACCCATTGAGTTACAGAAGTACTCTTACCAGGGAAATCAAGCTATCACAATTTTCCTAAGATTCAACAAACACCAGACCAGATACCAACACCTAGAACTACCTCAACCATCCCAGTGCTAGATGTCTAGGCAACAGTGCCAAACAAACATTAACAGGTAAAACAGAATGCCTGCACCAGAACCCAGTAACCCTTCCATAGTAGGCCCTGAGAGACACAGTATAGTTGAATCAAAAGACAAGGACTTGAAAAAAAGAAGTTATGAATATGTTCAAGGAACTTAAAGAGAAGATGAATAAATCCACAGGGTCCCCTGGCTGCCTACTCCTTCTCCATTATGTCTGGTTGCCCAACCTCATTACTGGGCAGGAATCTTATGGCTAAATAACACTTCTCCTTGTCTGTTCATCTAACTCCTTCCAGAAAATTCTTTCTCCTCTTAGCCTCTGAAGAGTCTTCTTGTCTACTGGCTGAGACTAATACTCTGCCCCATCCTCTTTCAGAACCCCTCATTGACCCTAAAGAATGAGATATCGCCTCTTCCTCAGTGGCTTTCCATCATGCCCCTACTGTGATCCTACTCTGGGACCCTTCCTCATAACTCTGTTACTCTCAATACTATACCTTTTAAAAACATAGACAAGGCTCAAAACCTATCATGCAATGCCTTCATAATAAAGCGATTCTCAAGAATATCTCACTTACCCCCTGCTCTAAGACCTCAGGATTAGTAATGTGGCTGTCTTCCCTATACACTCAGCGATGCTCAACCTTTAACTTTCTACTTTCCCACATCCCCCTTCTATGTTTTACTTTACTCTTCCGGATACTTATTTACCATCCATTTACACCTAGGTTCACTCTGCCTTAACCTGGTAAGACCATAACACAGGGTCTCTTAAATAAAAAAGCTTCAAAACTTAGGCTCAGTTACCTGCCAGCCTAAATTGCTTTCCAGTGTACAAACCAAGCCTTGCCTGTTCCTAGGGCCAGAGCAGTGGTTCTCATCCTAAGGCCAGAGCTGTGGTTCTCAACCTTGCTGACACTGCAGCCCTTTAAGGCAATTCCTAGTGTTGTGATGACCCCTAACCATAAAATTATTAACTGTAATTTTGCTACTGTTATGAATTGCTCATATTTTTGGAGATAGAGCTTTGCAAAAGGGGTCCCGACTCACAGACTGTGAACCACTGAGCTAGAAGCACAGGTTTCAATCAATCAATCAATCAATCAATCAATCAACCAACCAAACAAACAAACAAAGAACTCAGAACTACCATGCAGTTGTTACTGATGTAAAAATTGCTTTTTGCTCATCATTTATTCTCAATAATGGTTTAAAATGACTTACTTTTTCTATGACTATTCTCAATATGCAAGTTGTAATAAAGATTAAACTGACTGGAGGTTTGCAAAGGGAAAGAAAAATAGACAGTTTGTGCAAGTTGTGGGAATCTGAGAAAGTGATTTAACGCATGTGGAAAATGAGACAAAATGATAAATATTATGTTAAAACTTCAAAGCTCCAAGTTTAACATCAACTGAGTTCTGATAAGTTATTAATCTAGTCTCGGTGATGGTTAGGAACACTGGCTACTAAAGCTCTTAAGAGAATACAATTATAGTCACAGGCTCAAAAAAAATTTAATTTCCTTTGGTTGTTTTCTAAATCTAGACTTCAACGTGGCTCTTATTTTGCTGAAAACATCTCTCTCCAATCTCTTCCATCTATCCAGTGCTCTGTCCAAGAGGAATGGGTGTTTGTGTTTCTACCCTAGGACCATCTTCTTGGGCCTCAGTCTTGTCTTCCAATTTGTTCCTTTTCCTCCCAGGACATTTCTGTCTTACTACAGATGAATGTCCATGCATCTATCACATTGATAATGTATTAGTTATTAGGTATTAGTTTTGCTATGGTTGAAGGTGTGAATTCAGTTAAGCTCTTTGTAGATTTACTAACTGCTTTCTCTGCATTGGGAACATCAATGTAGATTACAGACAGTGGTCCTGCTAACATATCTAAAACTTCTGTCTCTTTTTGTCAACTTTAAGAAACTTATGTAAGGTTTATGGAGTTGTGACTTGGATCCATCTGTCACAGCTCAAATGGGCTCTAGATCCCTTGCCTGAGACAGGCCTGCAGATTTCTAGCATATGTCTGTGATAAAAATCATCTCAGGTCTTTTCTGTCCATAGTCTATATCTGTCCCAGTAGATTTCCACTCTACTGACACACACCATGCAGCGATCAACTTCACTCTGAAATTGCTCATCTTCCAGCCTCAGGAGGTCCTACAAAGCTGGTCAGGCTTTAGCTCAGCTGAAAGCTGGAAAACTTCTTTCAGGAGAGAATTAGTAAAACAATCCAACTGTGGACAGTGAACCAGATGCTTCTGACAAAATTTCCTAGTGTCTCTTACCAGCCACTGCTTACTTGAACCCTTGCATTGAGCAAACATCCCAGGCCTCCCTCTTCTCAAGCTCACAGTCAGAAGGAGGCACCCAGATGACATCATGCTTTATCATCAACAAAAGGCTGAAATGTTAAGCCCAAAGAAGTCCCCAGAATGACAGTGCTAGAGATAACATCCTAAACAGAAAAAAATTAGGCTAGATAAATAGAGGAATTATTATTGGGTAAGCAGAGGCCTCAAGGTGACTTGCCGTTGGCTAGGAACCACCCTTAAATCACCTGGAACCTCCTTTAATCTGCCTCAGAGGTAATCTGCATTTCAGGAAAGGGCGTCTAGTTCTCACTCAATTCCAACAGCACCTCCACCTTGTTGATGGCACATAAAATGGACTTGCTTTCCACCATTGAGTTCTTCTCTCTGCCTCTTCCTCATCCCACAGATAGTCTTGGCAATCTGATCCCCATTAAGCCTTTCCTTCTACCCCTGGACCAGTCCAGTTCCGTGGCTTCCCTGTATCCTCACTTACAATATCAGTGTAACTAATCAAAGAAAAACCATTCAATAGCTCTTTATTGAGCACACAATGACCTGTGTAAGAGTCTACATTGGAAAGACATCTCGAACATTAAGTAAACGTGAATAAATAATTTGACTTGTATTTTCATTAAAGATATATCCTAGCATGCTTTGCTGTGGAAGCAAGTGCACCCCAAATCAGGCTTCTGTCACAACAGTAATTCTTACCTATGTGACCAGCTCTGTCACACAGACAGTCTGCTGACAGGACTTCCTGGCCATGATGAACTGAGTATGCCTGGGAACTGTAAGCCAAAGGAAAACCTCTTTCCTAAGGTTGTTCTTTTTCAAGTGTTTTTCTTGTAGCCGTGACACAACAAAGGCAGAAATTGCCCAGTATCTGTTCACTTCAAGTTGGTTTCTATCGCCTGAAATCAAGAGGGACATAGCTAACAGATGAGCTGTGCTAGAGAGAAGCCAAGCAAAAGTTTCCAGTTGGCTCATACGGCCAATGCTCTTACCTCTGCAAATACCTGGAGTAGAATAAGGTAGACAAGTCCAATTATTAGATATTGATTTTTTTAGTAATTTGCTGAAAGCACTGTGTGTACTGTGTGTCTGCCATGCATGACTTCACTGCTACCTGGAACACAATGACCTGGAGAAATAACTGAGACAATAGGTCATTGTCCTGCTAACTGCCACTTATGCTCTGTAAAACCTTGCCTGCTTTCCTGACCCGCCTTGTGGCTTTAGAATATAAAAGACCCAGCATCGAAACCTTTTAGGAGCTGTCCTGGCTTTGGTCCACTGGTAATATCTCCTCTCCTCCATTCTCATTGACTGTTTATTATTATTTTATTCCAGAAACATCCCCAAAACATACCCAAGAGCCTGCATCTGCCTTTTTGGAAAACTGGGGAAATCCAGAGTCTCTCAATTTTGTATAATTCAAGTTCCCACAAAGCACTGGACTCCAAAGTCTGATGGGTTTTGGTAGAAAGACTGTTAGGTCGTAGTTGCTTTCTGAGAGTTTTGTTTGTTTGCTTTTTTTTTTATGTTTAAGATAAGCATTGGATCAGAGGGTGACCCCAGAGACACAGTAACCAATCTCAAACCCTAAAGCTACTCATTTTAAGAGTTTAAAACAATGCTCAAAATTGGAGCAAATTCCACTTTCAACAGGTGACTCCCAATTCTGATTTCATAGGTTTTCCTTCTTAATAAGGGTCTAGTACTGTTTGCTGTACAGCCTTACTGACAGTATTTGAGTGGGGAGAGGAATGAGAGTTAGTCTGGGGCAGCAAGGGCGCACATGGTGATGCAGGGAGGCCTGCTTTTCGATATAGAAGAGCAGAGAATAGAGTCAGAGCAGAGAAACACTCTAAGGAGAGAAAGGAGTCACATGCTTTCTCCTTGAGCCTTGCCCTCCCCTGGGCAGCAGAGGACAGAGGTCTGTTCTCTCAGAAGAAATAATAGAAGATGGGAAGAGACAAGTTGCCAGGCCTGGAACACGTAGACACACTTAAAAGTGATTCTGTAAGATTCCACCTCAACTAAGACTGAATTACTAATCTCAGACTCTCCCAGAACAATATTTGATCAAAGTCAGACCTCAGAAAAAGAGCCTGATTTAGAATGTGGAACGCAGGGATGCCTGCCATGGGACATGTATTTAGATAGCAGAAACCGTCTATAAAAACAGAACACAGTAAATAAAGGCAGATAAAGGTGGACATGTAGAACTGTTTCCAGGGAACAAAGAGTTAAACAATTCTTTTTTGGAATCACTTCTAAGTGAAAGGAATGAATCTCTTGAAAATAGGAACCTATTAAACATTTGGTAGAGTCAGTGCAAGGTACATTGTCTCACAAAGCAAGGTTTGCTTAAATCTTGACAGAAGTACTAAGGTTGCAGGAATTTATTCCTGAGTCCACAGGACGGGCATAGTGAGAGGTTGTGTTGTAGAAGAATAAAGGGTAATGAACATATAGTTAATTACATAATCAGATAAGCTCTCCTTTGCAACTGATGATGTAATCGTTTATTTAAGCAAAGTTACCAGTGAGCTCTCAAATCATTAGCCAAAAGTTGTTGGAGAACTGCACCATAGTTAAAACAATGAAAACAATGATTGTAAATCTGATGGAAAGGACCTTAATCCAGTTATCAAACTCAGCACCACCATCAATGGAACACATTATGAGTCTATGGTTTGTGATGCATGATAACCATCTACCGAAACGAAAAGTAAGCAGATTGAAGAGCCCAGGCTAAGGGCTTCTTCTTACAATTTAGACTTAGAATTCTTACAATATCTCAAATTGTAAGTCTAAATTCCTAAACTAATGAGAATCAGTTATTGAGAGCTGTACATAGGAAGAAAGTTCCAGAAAAGGAAGCAGAGGCTATGAACCCAAGGAAAGGATGTTTGATGCCTGCTCACAGATGCAAAGGCACACACAGATGTCACTTACGTGGCAGTTACTCCCGTCACAGTGGGAGCTCACTTGAAAATGATTTTGGCCAGAGTGCAAGGGAATGTTAGAAGGGATCAAACTGCTGAACCCAAAGGAGGCTGCTAAGGGCCCCAGAATACTCTCCATGCTGCAGGACCTCGGGATCATCTCGAGATCACAGGTGAGTGGAACGCAACATCAGCTCCAAAGAATTGAGGAGGGTCTTGTGCCAGCAGGAACAGGGACAGAGGAACCCCGCCCGACCAGAGGCTGGGATCCACCCAGGTTGGGGACAGCCCTGCCATCTTCTGTGTGAACCAGGCCGAGGGCATTTAGGGCCCCAGAGGACTCTCCACGCCGCAGGAGCCCTAGCACACTCAGAACTTCGAGATCACCTGAGAGCACGTGGGCAACAGAAGTAACAGAGCTTCTTGGACAGGGTCCCATCGGGCCTTCATCCTCAGCCAGGAGGTGGAGCTGAGACCCAGACGCCTGGGCACATTCCTTGCCAGAGGAGAGTTGGCCTTCAGGGAGGGCTCTGACCCCAGGTCTCAGGAGGTGGATCAGAGCTCCAGACTTCTGGACACCTGCCCTGCAAGAGGAGAGCTTGCCTGCAGAGAGTGCTCTGACCACTGGAACTCAGGAGAGAGTTGGACTCCCAGGAGTGCTGACAGAGGTTAACAGAATCACAGGAGGATCAAGCTACAGCCAGAGACAGCTTGAACATTAACACCAGAGATTTCCATCTGGCGAAATGTAAATGTAAGAATCTTACTAACAGAAACCAAGAACACTGGGCATCATCAGTACCCAGTATGCCCACCACAGCGAGTCCTGGATACCCCAACACACCCGAAAAGCAAGACGTGGATTTAAAATCATATCTCATGATGGTGGTAGAAGATTTTAAGAAGGGCATTAATAATTCACTTAAAGAAACACAGGAGAACACTGCTAAACAGGTAGAAGCCCTTAAAGAAGAAACACAAAAATCCCTCAAGGAATTACAAGAAAACACTGCTAAACAGGTAGAAGTCCTTAAAGAACTACAGACAAACACTGCTAAACAGGTAGAAGTCCTTAAAAAAGAAACACAAAAATCCCTTAAAGAATTACAGGAAAACACAACCAAACAAGGGATGGAATTGAACAAAACCATCCAAGATCTAAAAATGGAAGTAGAAACAATGAAGAAAACCCAAAGGGAGACAACTCTGGAGATAGAAACCTAGGAAAGAAGCCAGGAACCATAGATGTGAGCATAAGCAACAGAATACAAGAGATGGAAGAGAGAATCTCAGGTTCAACAAATTCTATAGGGAACATGGATACAGCAATCAAAGAAAATGCAAAATTCAAAAAGATCCCAACTCAAAACATCCAGGACATCCAGGACACAATGAGAAGACCAAACCTATGGATAATAGGAGTTGATGAGAATGAAGATTTTCAACTTAAAGGGTCAGCAAATATCTTCAACAAAATTATAGAAGAAAACTTCCCATACCTAAAGAAAGAGATGCCCATGAACATACAAGAAGTCTACAGAACTCCAAATAGACTGGACCAGAAAAGAAATTCCTCCCAACACATAATAATCAGAACAACAAATGCACTAGATAAAGACAGAATATTAAAAGCAGTAAGGGAAAAAGGTCAAGTAACATATAAAGGCAGGCCTATTAGAATTACTCCAGGCTTCTCACCAGAGACTATGAAAGCCAGATGATCCTGCACAGATGTTATACAGACACTAAGAGAACACAAATGCCAGCTCAGGCTACTATACACAGCAAAACTCAATTACCATAGATGGAGAAACTAAAGTATTCCATGACAAAACCAATTTCACACGATATCTTTCCATGAATCCAGCCCTTCAAAGGATAATAAAGGGAAACACCAACACAAAGATGAAAACTATACCCTTGAAAAAGCAAGAAAGCAATCCTTCAACAAAATTAAAAGAAGACAGCCACAAGAACAGAATCCCAACTTTAACAACAAAAATGACAGGAAGCAACAATTACTTTTCTTTGATTTCTCTTAACATCAATGGACTCAATTCCCCAATAAAAAGACATAGACTAATAGGCTGGCTACACAAACAGGACCCAACATTTTGCTGCTTACAGGAAACCCACCTCAGGGACAAAGACAGACACTACCTCAGAGTAAAAGCTGGAAGACAATTTTGCAAGCAAATGGTCAGAAGAAACAAGCTGGAGTAGCCATTCTAAAATCGAATAAAATTGACATCCAACCCAAAGTTATCAAAAAGACAAGGTGGGGCACTTCATACACATCAAAGGTAAAGTCTACCAAGATGAACTCTCAACTCTAAATATCTATGCTCCAAATGCAAGGGCAGCCACATTCATTAAAGAAACTTTAGTAAAGCTCAAAGCACACATTGCACCTCACACAATAATAGTGGGAGACTTCAACACCACACTCTTACCAGTGGACAGATCTGGGAAACAGAAACTAAACAGAGGCACATTGACACTAACAGAAGTTATGAGACAAATGGATTTAACAGATATATACAGAACATTTTATCCTAAAGCAAAAGGATATACCTTCTTCTCAGCACCTCATGGTACCACCTCCAAAATTGACCATATAATCAGTCACAAAACAGGCCTTAACAGATACAAAAATATTGAAATTACCCCATGCATCCTATCAGATCACCATGAAATAAGGCTGATCTTCAATAACAGCATAAATAATAGAAAGCCAACATTCACGTGGAAACTGAACAACACTCTACTCAATGATACCTTGGTCAAGGAAGAATTAAAGAAGAAATTAAAGATCCTTTAGAGTTTAATAAAAATGAATCCACAACATACCTAAACTTATGGGACACAATGAAAGCAGCCCTAAGAGGAAAACTCATAGCCCTGAGTGCCTCCAAAAATAAACTAGAGAGAGCATACACTAGCAGTCTGACAGCACACCTAGAAGCTCTAGAACTAAAGGAAGCAAATTCACCCAAGAGGAGTAGATGGTAGGAAATAATCAAACTCAGGGCTGAAATCAACCAATTGGAAACAAGAAGAACTATTCAAAGAATCAACCAAACCAGGAGCTGGTTCTTTGAAAAAAATCAACAAGATAGATAAACCCTTAGCCAGACTAGCTAGAGGGCACAGGGACAGTATCCCAATTAACAAAATCAGAAATGAAAAAGGAGACATAACAACAGATCCAGAGGAAATCCAAAACATCATCAGATCCTACTACAAAAGGCTATACTCATCAAAACTGGAAAACCTGGCTGAAATGGACAACTTCCTAGACAGATAACAGGTACCAAAGTTAAATCAGGATCAGATTAATGATCTTAATTTCCCCTAAAGATATAGAAGCAGTCATTAATAGTCTCCCAACCAAAAAAAGCCCAGGACCAGATGGCTTTAGTGCAGAGTTCTATCAGACCTTCAAAGAAGCCCTAATTCCAACTCTCCTCAAACTATTCCACAAAATAGAAACAGAAGGTACTCTACCCAATTCATTCTATGAAGCCACAATTACTCTGATACCTAAACCAAACAAAGATCCAACAAAGAAAGAGAACTTCAGACCAATTTCCCTTATGAATATTGATACAAAAATACTCAATAAAATCCTTGCAAACTGAATCCAAGAACACATCAAAATGATCATCCATCCTGACCAAGTAGGCTTCGTCCCAGGGATGCAGGGATGGTTTAATATACAGAAATCCATCAACGTAATCCAATATATGAACAAAAAAACCCCACATGATCATCTCGTTAGATGCTAAGAAAGCATTTGACAAAATCCAACACCCCTTCATGATAAAAGTCATAGGAAGATCAGGAATTCAAGGCCCATACCTAAACATAATAAAAGCAATATACAGCAAACAGGTAGCCAACATTAAAGTAAATGGAGAGAATATGCAGATGATATGATAGTAGATATAAGTGACCCTAAAAGTTCCACCGGAGAACTCCTAAACCTGATAAACAGCTTCAGTGAAGTAGCTGTATATAAAATTAACTCAAGCAAATCTGTGTTCTTTTTCTAAACAAAGGATAAACAGGCTGAGAAAGAAATTAGGGAAACAACACCCTTCTCAATAGTCACAAATAATATAAAATACCTTGTGACTCTAACTAAGGAAGTGAAAGATCTGTATGAAAAGAACTTCAAGTCTCTGAAGAGAGAAATTTAAGAAGATCTCAGAAGATGGAAAGATCTCCCATGCTCATGGACTGGCAGGATTAATATAGTAAAAATGGCCATCTTACCAAAAGCAATCTACAGATTCAATGCAATCCCCATCAAAATTTCCACTCAATTCTTCAAGGAGTCAGAAAGGGCAATTTGCAAATTCATCTGGAATAACAAAAAACCTAGGATAGCAAAAACTCTTCTCAAGGATAAAAGAACCTCTGGTGGAATCACCATGCCTGACCTCAAGCTGTACTACAGAGCAATTGTGATAAAAACTGCATGGTACTGGTATAGCAACAGACAAGTAGACCAATGGAATAGAATTGAAGACCCAGAAATAAACCCACACACTTATGGTCACTTGATCTTTGACAAGGGAGCTAAAACCATCCAGTGGAAAAAACACAGCATTTTCAACAAATGGTGCTGGCACAACTGGCAGTTATCATGTAGAAGAATACGAATTGATCCATTCTTATCTCCTTGTACACAGCTCAAGTCTAAGTGGATCAAAGAACTCTACATAAAACCAGAGACACTGAAATTTATAGAGGAGAAAGTGGGGAAAAGCCTCGAAGATATGGGCACAGGGAAAAAATTCCTAAACAGAACAGCAATGGCCTGTGCTGTAAGATCAAGAATCGACAAATGGGACCTCATAAAATTGCAAAGCTTCTGTAAGGCATAAGACACTGTCAATAAGACAAAAAGGCTACCAACAGATTGGGAAAGGATTTTTACCAATCCTAAATCAGATAGGGGACTAATATCCAATATATACAAAGAGCTCAAGAAGCTGGACTCCAAAAATTCAAACAACCCCATTAAAAATGGGGTACAGAGCTAAACAAAGAATTCTCAACTGAGGAATACCGAAGTGCTGAGAAGCACTTGATACCCAAGATATAAGATACAACTTGCCAAACGCATGAAATTCAAGAAGAACGAAGACCAAAGTGTGACACTTTACCCTTTCTTAGAAATGGGAACAAAACACCCATGGAAGGAGTTACAGAGACAACATTTGGAGCTGTGACGAAAGGATGGACCATCTAGTGATTGCCATATCCAGGGATCCATCCCATAATCAGCTTCCAAATGCTGACACCATTGCATACACTAGCAAGATTTTGCTGAAAGGACCCAGATATAGCTCTCTCTTGTGAGACTATGCCGGGGCATAGCAAACACAGAAGTGGATGCTCACAGTCAGCTATTGGATGGATCACAGGGCCCCCTGGAGGAGCTAGAGAAATTACCCAAGGAGCTAAAGGGATCTGCAACCCTATAGGTGGAACAACAATATGAACTAACCAGTATCCCGGAGCTCTTGTCTCTAGCTGCATATGTATCAAAAGATGGCCTAGTCGGCCATCACTGCAAAGAGAGGCCCATTGGACTTGCAAACTTTATATGCCCCAGTACAGGGGAACGCCAGGGCCAAAAAGGGGGAGTGGGTGGGTAGGGGATTGGGGGGGGGTGGGTATCGGGGACCTTTGGGATAGCATTGAAAATGTAAACAAGGAAAATACCTAATTAAAAAAAAAAGAAAAGAAAAAAAAAAAAGAAAAATGTTCAACATCCTTAATCATCAGGGAAATGCAAATCAAAACAACCCTGAGATTCTACCTCACACCAGTCAGGATGGCTAAGTTCAAAAATTCAGGTGACAGGAGATGCTGGCGAGGATGTGGAGAAAGAGGAACACTCCTCCATGCTGGTCGGATTGCAAGGTTGTACAACCACTCTGGAAATCAGTTTGGTGGTTCCTTAGAAAACTGAACATAGTACTACCAGAAGATCCAGCAATACCTCTCCTGGGCATATATCCAGAAGATGTTCCAACCGGTAAGAACGACACATGGTCCACTATGTTCATAGCAGCCTTATTTATAGTAGCCAGAAGCTGGAAAGAACCCAGATGTCCATCAACAGAAGAATGGATACAGAAAATGTGGTACATTTACACAATGGAGTACTACTCAGCTATTAAAAACAATGAATTTATGCAATTCTTAGGCAAATGGATGTATCTGGAGGATATCATCCTGAGTGAGGTAACCCAATCACAAAAGAAGTCACTTGATATGCACCCACTGATGAATGGATATTAGCCCAGAAACCTAGAATACCCAAGATACAATTTGCAAAACAGAAGAAAATCAAGAAGAAGGAAGGCCAACGAGTGGATACTTCATTCCTCCCTAGAATGGGGAACAAAATACACATGGAAGGAGTTGCAGATACTAAGTTTGGAGCTAAGACAAAAGGATGGACCATCCAGAGACTGCCCCACCCTGGGGTCCATCCCATAATCAGCCACCAAACCCAGACACTATTGTATACCCCAGCAAGATTTTGCTGAAAGGACCCTGTTATAGCTGTCTCTTGTGAGGCTAAGCCAGTGCCTGGCAAATACAGAAGTGGATGGCCACAGTCATCTATTGGATGGAACACAGGGCCCCCAATGGAGGAGCTAGAGATAGTACCCAAGGAGCTGAAGGGGTCTTCATCCCTATAGGTGGAACAACAATATGAACTAACCAGTACCCCCAGAGCTCGTGTCTCTAGCTGCATATGGAGCAGAAGATGGCCTAGTCGGCCATCATTGGGAAGAGAGGCCCCTTGGTCTTGCAAACTTTATATGCCCCAGTACAGGGGAATGCCAGGGCCAAGAAGTGGGAGTGGGTGGGTTGGGGAGCATGGCGGAGGGGAGGGTATAGGGGACTTTTGGGATAGCATTTGAAATGTAAATGAAGAAAATATCTAAGAAAAAAATTTAAAAAAAGAAGGGCTCAAACTTAGTTACAATGTTTTTGTGGAGCATTTTGACAGCATCAATCCAAACTTTCAATGTGTACCTCTCTCACCATGTCTAAGCACGTATTGTGAACATTCACATCAAGTGTGTAAGATAAACACAAAGATATTAATGATGTCCTTCAATTTTGGTAGGGAAATACTAAAAACAGTCTCTAAGACTGTATGAGAAAATAGAAATTGAGTTATTGGAAGATAATAAGTGGTATTTAATTTTTCCTTGTATCTTTGCTGTTGTTTTGAAGACAAACTTGTCTGTTGAAACCATATGCAAACCTAATTTAATGAAATTGATGTTCAGCCCAGACAGAACTGATAGGCACCATAAGAATCCTGCAGAAAAGGTCAAACTCTCATTCTTGGAAGAGTTTTCTTCGTGAGAGTTTTGAACCCCAACCCATAAATAGAGCAGTTTTTGTTTGTGTGTTCTTGTAGGCAAGGGTGTTGCCTAGGAATGGGGCCCCTTGATGGGCTTCTCGAAGTGTGTTCTTGGATGAACAGAGTTAGGGAGCTAAGGAAGGGAGCCAGGGAAGACTGCACACAAGCTGAGAAAATTATATTGGCTCTGTAGCCTTGGAACAATATCTGCTCTGGAAAAAAAACCCAACAAAACAAAACAAAACAAAACAAAACAAAACAAAACAAAACAGCACTATGCAATATTAAGGTTAATCATAGGTGATTGGACATCTACAATTGTTGCATCAGTCATTGAAAACGGATACACTTACAAGAAATCAGGAGGCGTGTGTGGTCTGCTGCTCACAGAAAGTCTCTCTGCCGTGCAAGCATCCAATATGAAACTTCCCTGTGTTTCCCACCTCCCCACAGGATGCACACACAACTGCTGGAATCCAGTGAGACTGATTTGATGTTCCCTCACCTCAGAGTTAAGAAATATGTCCCTCTCTTATGTTGAGGTGAACAGATATATTGCCAAGACGCTCGCTACACAGGGAATATTACTTTTAAGCTTTGGGAGTGTGGAAGAATAAAGTGCCCCAATGCAAGGCAGGGCATGTCTCTAAGCCTGTAAAGGAGGCAGTTCTGCAAAGCATCTTGCCTTGTGATGAGATTTCAGCCATCTCCAACTTTCTGTCTTGTGTTGTGATTTTCCACTAGGTGTTTCAGAACCGAAACAAACACAGTCTCATGGCCGCACATCACCTTTGCCCAGTATAATTCCATACCCAGGAGAGAGGGACGGTGACATACCTTCTCAGACCAGTCTGCCAGGGAGAGTTAAGTCTGTAAGATTCCACATTCACTGGTCGTGTAGTTACAGCAAGTGCTTGACTTAATGAGCCCACTGGGGAAACATTTCAGGCTCTGATTGGAAAAAGGCCTTCAAAAATAACAGGGCAAATAGTTCCAGGTCTCTGTGACCTGAAATGTCTAATTAGGCTAAAGAATTACTAGTGCATCTCTGAGAGAACCGAGGCTGTGCAGCCTGATGAGTCAGTGGAGAGTCACTGCCATGTGATCAGGGAACGGTGTGGCGTAGCTGTGCCCCAGCTGTTGGTGGCATTCGACAAGGACACACTCTGCGCTTCCATACTTCTAACACAAGTTTATTTGTGATGTTTCCACCTTATAGGAAACTACATGATGAAGTCCAAACACCAATAAAAGGACAATGAAAAACACCATTGAGAGACAGATGGAGAGTTAGAGGCACAGCTGGGACATAAATGAAACAGTAGTGATTTCACACATGAACGCTCTTGGTACAGTCATCCACGGGTCATATATGTGAACGAGGATAGTTGCAGGAGAGAGATGGTGAGGATAGTTTCAGGAGAGAGATGGGGCTGGCAGAGGATGTGTGCGGTTTCTGAGCTGATCCCAAATTATCAAGCAGGCACACACTCCCCTCTGGTGGCCAAGTGTGAAACTGCATTTTTCCATATGAATGATTACTAGTCCTCAAAGATTAAAGTTGTGCAATCAGGTTCCTGATGTTATGAGAATAACTGACTTTAAGCATTTGATTGAATTTTCCAGTCATTAAAGTTGAAAGTCTCATCTTAGAGGAGCTCTAGTTTTATAAGCTTTTTCATCTTTGGCAGTGACTCCAAGGAAGACATGGATAATTCTATTAGGCTGAGACCCAAGCTGTCCTCTTGAGGGCTAGGACATCTTGTCAGCAGATGCCTATTTGATCCTCAGGAGAATAACACACATGGAATTTAGTGAGCAGCAAATAAGAGAATCAAGTAGAAAATCTGACTTAAAAAAAGATTTATTTATTTATTTATTTAAAAAAAGATTTATTTTATGCATGTGAGTCCACTGTCGCTATCTTCAGACACACCAGAAGAGGGCATCAGATCCCATTACAGACGGTTGTGAGCCCCCACGTGGTTGCTGCGAATTGAGCTTGTGACCTCTGGAAAAGCAGTCAGTGCTCTTAACCCCTGAGCCATTTATCGAGTCCTTGCCTTATTTATGTATATGAGCGTGTTTTTCCTGTATGTATGTCTGTACACCAGAAAAAGGCACCAAATCCCATGAGACTACAGTTATAGACCGTTGTTAGCATCTGTGTGTGTGCTGGGAGTTTAACTCAGGACCTTTGGAGGATCAGCCAGTGCTAAGCCATCAATTTAGCTCCCCAGTTGACTCCTTGTAGTTTACATGAGAGAACGATGCGCAGTCTGATAAGCATGAGAGGTTCTTTCTTTTTCCTCCCATCTTGTCTAATAGTTTTCAAGATAAAACACTTCCATGCCTGTGTTGGTGGCTTATTTCTTGTTTTTGTTATTCCATCATAGTTGGCAAGCATATTGCAATTTGTTTATCTTTCCCATTATTTATGGACATGAATGTATGTACCATTCTTAACAGTGCACGAATCGTTGTATGCTTTCTCTAGTCCAATCCCTCTTCTGTGCGAGTCGCAGGGTCCAACTCAGGCTGTCAGGTTTGGCAGCAAGCATCTAATTTACTCTCTTGAGTCAACTTGCTGGCCTACTATTGCTCTGTGATGACTAGAGAGGACTTAAAGATCTCCCATTAGAACAGCTTTCATACACTGTATCATCGTGTGTGAGTTAACAGATGCCAAGAAATTGTAAGCTCTTTTGACTTCATAATGACTTAATGACTATTTACATCAGTGAGGGGAAACTACAAGGTACATAGAAATTCTGTCTGGTAAAATCAGGATGCTCATGTACTTAGGGAGGGTTAAGAAGGGCTTGAAGACCGAAGCCTGTGGTGCTGGCGATAGGGGAGTTCCCTTATCTGTGATAGATACAGTGCTGATGAAAAGGCGGATTTCAAATGCATTCCTGAGTCTGCAGTATTTGAAAGCATGGCAGGCACGGTCTGGGTGGAACTCGAAGGTTGGAAGGAGCACAGAAACAGACTCAGGAAAACAAGCACCCATCTGGAAAAGGAGATCTTCCCAGTGTTCTGCCTTGTCCAAGGGTTCTTACAGAGAGCTGTAACTGCCCATGCGCTAGATTTAAATGAGATGTGCTGGAGATGTAGCAGGAGTGTAAGTGGGCTGACTGTTCACACCCGCCCCTCGGTCACTTTAGAGTTCTGAGAATGTTCACAGTAACCTTGCACGCGACGGACTTACGCTGCTAGGACACCCAGAGCTGTTTTCCTCTTTGCTTATTTTCAACCCAAAGACTGAACTTCATTGTCTATACTCAAGAGAAGTCCTGGTCTCTCCTGCTCCAGTTCTTTTAAAAATTATAAATGTGTCAAAAGATGCTGAAAATGTGTCATCTATAACAAACCCTGAGTATGTTTTCATGACTGCTTGATGCAAACAGCTTTTCTCTCCCCCAACATTAACATGCCAATCTCCTTCGAGGTCCCAAAAGCCATCTCGATAAGTCTGACACATTGTTTTTGTTTATTTGTTTTTTTGTTTTGTTTTGTTTTTTGAGGCAGGGTTTCTCTGTATATCCCTGGTTGTCCTAGAACTTGCTCTGCAGAACAGAGAGATCTGCCTGCTTCTACCTCCCAAGTGCTGGGATTAAAGAGGTGCACCCCCACCACCTGGTGAACATTGGTTTTTAATGTTTTATATAAATATACATGTGGGTCACTTTGATCACTAGCAATTTTCTTCAAGTGTATCAAACTATACACAAGGTTGTACAGCTTACTTTTTTCAACTCCATGTGACTTTTAGCACCAACAGGTATAATAGCCAGTTACACTAAATGAAGTAAGTCAGGAATAAAGGCCCATTGGTAGCTCAAAGGAAACGCTATATTGCTAAGCCCTAGATTCTTTATTTTCTGTTCTGCATGTCCCACAGTGTGAAGATCAGCCTTACGGGGTGGCTCCTTTCACTTTATGCAGTTTTGCCTCTGGACACAAGGGGGCAGGAACTCTCTGGTACAAACGTGGCTGCCATTTTCATTAAGGTTCAGTAGAAAGCACAACTTGAAAAGATCAAAACAGCAGACTCTGTTTACCACACAAGGGGAATGAAAACCTCAAACCCTCACCTCTGAGGATGAGTGGACAGAGGGGAGATTACAAAACTGCAGGAGGGGAGAGGCAAAAACAGACAGACAGACAGACCCTAAAACCTACATCAAGATGAACCCACAGAAACCAGGACAGAGAGGACTGGAAGCCCTTCCTCACTAGGCTGCCTACAACTGTGGAGCTACGTCCTTGATTAGAAAGGGTCCTGCAGCTTCTAGCCAGCACTGTTTGAGCCTTCCCCTCAGCTCATCAGCCTGAAGAGAGTGTCTCCCCTTTCCTAATAACCACATGGCCCTGTATCAAAAGATAAGGAACCCAGCAAATGCCATTGAGTGTGCTAGGACTCAGATCTGTCCCTATAACGTAACCATGAACAGTAAATTGTTTGGTAACCATTTTGGAAAAGCTTGTTTCTCCCACAATACTTTTATTAACATTGTAGGCATTGCTTGGATTGCTTGGGGTGGAATTAAGGGCTCTTTATTTTCTTTTACTGTTTTTTTTTCTCTGTAATTTCCTTACTTCCCATTTAAAATTGGCCACCTCACAAAGAATAAAGGCTGCCCACCATGAAATTCTAAATATATATCTAAAGAAGAAAAGAAATAGTTTTTCTGTCATGTTTATTCAGAAATTGCCATACCATCACAATTTAATGACATTTCAAGTAAAAACTGAAATAGAAAAAAGACATTGTTAATATCAAACATTATTTGTGTGAGCAATTCAATGATTAGAAGGGACTCCAGGGATGTTTCTGATTTGGCAAGACAAAGTTCAATTGGGCTGAGGGTGGTAAGTCCAGTAGTTTTTATAAGTTGTAAGTTTTTCCTACC
Organism: Mus musculus; assembly: GCF_000001635.26. Taxonomy (NCBI): domain Eukaryota; kingdom Metazoa; phylum Chordata; class Mammalia; order Rodentia; family Muridae; genus Mus; species Mus musculus. The sequence goes on from NC_000069.6 coordinate 79,812,794, forward strand.
TGTAAACGTTGTTTCCCCTTGATTAACATGTAGTAACAATAGCAAAGAAGTTTAGAGTGTTTGTCAGGCAAGGAGACATTTGGACAACAGAATTCAAGGCACATGCTATCGCTAGCCCTCCTTCCCAGGAAGCCTGCCATGCCGAGAGAGCTCTCAGGTCCAAAGCTGCACAACTCAGACGGAGCATCTGAGGTTTAAGCCGAGGCAGGTGCAGGATGCTATTCTGTTGCTCTGGCACAACAAAGTACTGCAATATCAGGAGAGAATGGGTGAAAGGCACAGCCAAACACCATTATTCTATTAAGGGTGCAGAGAGCATGATTGTGAGCAATGTGCCTGTGTTTTTTTTTTTTTCCCTTAAAGAATCAAATCAATATATATGCTACCTTCTTTTGTCTCCTGGAAATCAGTTAAAATAGGGTCAAAAGAAACACTTCCAGTTAAAATGATCTTTTAAGTAACTGTGTTTAAGGAGGAAAAAATTAGTTGTGCAGTCAAACAAGTCGGCTTCCTTTAAGTTGAACGTGATGAACTAAAACTGCTATTTCAGCAACTCTAGAATGTGTCCAAATCTGAAACCATGCACACACGTATGTGTGCTTGTGAATGTATACATTATATCACACGTACATAGGAGTGGTGGTGACCTGCTCTCTGAGGATCCGTTTTATCTGGAATAATTATCAAACATTTTGAGCTAAGAAGGTCAGGCAAGATAAAGAGCGGAGTAGTATTAAAGTAATAATTTTTGGCCAAAAAAAAAAAGAAATGGCATTTTAAACATTCAGGTTGCAACTATGACATTTGCTCTTAGCAAAGGGGCCGATATCTTTGAATGTAAATTCCACAAGGTATGTGTGTGTTCCTTCCCACAACCAAGAAAGTACTTATTTTGGGTCCTCTTTATTAATAAATTATAAATTGGGATGGTAATTTCTTTTGTACAAACTCCATCCTATTTTCTGGATTATAGTATTAAGTAGACATTGTTAGACAGGATGATCCGATATGCCTTTGAGCCACCCAGCGAGGTCCAGCCTTCGTTAATAGCTCATCGAAAAGAGTTTTCACACACGCTGAACTGAAACACGGTCTCTCTTCGCGTTCTCACGTTGGTGGAGCCAACAGCCATTTATCCGTTCATTCCCAGAGTGGCAGAGACCCACAGTGCCACAGCTTAGCTGCCTGTAGTGTTAGCTTGCGCAGCAGAGGTCCTTCTCCTAGCCGCTGCTGCCCTCTGCTGCCCTCTGCTGCTCTTGCCGTGAACAGCTACACTTTAGAAAAAGCGGTGCACAAGGCCCCAGCTAAGATGATGCAGAAAGCGAGCATCATCAGTAAGTAGTTTCGGAGACCCTGAGTAATTAAAAAAAAGAACGGCTGCATTGAATAAAACTTGAATCAAATTTAAATTTACAACATGTATATTTTAAAACGACTGTCATGGATCTTTACTGTGTCATATGCTCTGGCTATTGGTGTGCTGGTCTGTCTCTGTCTCTGTCTCCCTCCCTCCTTCCCTTCCTCTCTCCCTCCCTCTCTCCATCTCTCCCTCCCTGGGGGCAGTGTGTCCCTGTGGGCGGGTCTTGAGGTCTCAGATGCTCAAGCCACATCCAGTGTGGCAGTCTCCTTCCTGCTGCCCTGTAGATCTAGATGCAGAACTCTCAGCCCCTTTCCAGCACCGTGGCTGCTTGTATACCACCATGCTTCTCACCATGCTGATAATGGACTAAGCCTCTGAACTATGACACAGCTCCAGTTAAGTGTTTTCTTTTATAAAGGTGGCCATGGTCATGGTGTCTCTTCACTGCCATAAGATCCTAACTAAGACGGTGGGGCTGGGGGGTGAATGGCCTGTTGGGTATTCAAGAGCCTATAGGTCTTATCTTTTCAAGCAATAAGAAGGCATTAAAGGAGCAGGAAGATGTAGGTGCTGAAATTTTAGATTTGCATTCTGGAAATTCTACTTTTTTTTTTTTTTTTGAGAATGTGAAATAGATGGGAGGGGCCAGAATCAATGTAAGGAGACCAAGGAGGCAACCTTCTTTCTTCGAGAAAGAAGATGGAACACACCAGTGGTAGGATGGAGGTGGGTCTAAAGCAAGGAAGACTAGCTTTTGCTGCTATGCATGGGCACTCATGTTAAAGATGGAAGGCATGAATTGCCTCATCCCGACACAGCACAGTCATGGCCTGAGTCTCAAAGAAATACCTTCCCGCTGTAAGCAGACATATTTCATTTCCATGATGTCTATCTTCAGGGGTACACATAGATCGATTTCAATAGCTGCCTCCTGAGATTAAACCCTCAAACAGCAAGAAACGAACTTCCTCGGTCCCTGAGCATCCCTTTTGGGTAATATCTTAGCCCCTTCAGTCATTTTTCACATAGAATGGTTCCCAGCACCGTCTTTGCCTTGGCTGTTTCTTTCTGAATGATGGTTTGTAAGGTACTCACTCACGCCTTTGTACAGGTAGACTCCGAACACTGTCAGGCAAGATCTGCACACTCCAAAACCAGAATACTGCCTCACTGACTCGAGATACGGATTCCACCTGAGTGGCCTTGTCACGGAGGCTAGGCTGGGTAGCAAGGGAGTCCCAGGGACCTCCTTTCTTTGCCTCTCCAGTGCTTGGATTACAATGTGTACCACCATACTTGCATCCTGGGACCAAACTTAGGTCCCCATGCTTCAAGTTAAACACTTTACCAACAGAACTAGTTTCCCTTCCTAAGTTGTAGATCATCTAACACAGAAATCATAGAATGCTACTATTGACCGTTTCCTTAGAAGTGATATGATTTAACTGTGGACATGAAGTGAACACACAGGGATTCTGAGAGGTCCATTGGGGTGGGGGAGATAAGAATATCTATGCAGCCTTCGTCACATCTGTAGGGAAAGTGAAGGTGGTCACCCTCCTCTCACCAAAACTCTGACTAAATTGGGCTCACCAGGGCAGGTAACCTGAAGGTACTTAAGAGAGGGGCTAATAGGGAGGGAGGCTGGAGATGGGATGCCGTGTCTCTGCAGAGAACTGACTGACTTATTGTGCAGAGTGAATCTGTGAAGGCTGGGTGCTGCTCATGGGTGATCCTCAGCAGAGCTGAGAGGTGCATTTCTCAGCATCACCCCCAGGAATGCCTGGCCAATGAAGCATGAGTGGAAATCTAGTGGTGTGGGTGGATCATGTCAGAGTTAAAGTTGAGGGAAGGGTTCCCTCTTTACCGCCCTTTGGCCAGGTCTGCTGTGAGGGAAGAGCAGAAGGAGTGCCCTAGTGTGGTTGCCTCCTGAATCAGAGTCCAACAGAAGAGGCCAAACTGACAGTTGTACATGAGGCTAGCTCTCCTAACCACACAGCAGGACTCTCTCTGCACACTGAGTTTTCCTGCTTTTTATTTGTCATTTTTTCCTGGCAGTTCCTTAGGAGCACTGGGCTTCATTTCTGACAAATTCAGAGTAGAGGGAAATTTGTGCAGCAACCTCAGATACAAAAGAAACAGTACCCAGAATGGAGAGGCTAAGGGACTCTGCTTTTAAATTCATAGCTCTTATCAGGATTAGTCACACTTGGGGCTGGATAGATGGTTCAGTGGTTAACAGGACGTGCTGCTCTTCCAACAGGGAATTCAGTTCCCAGTACACCCACATGGGGCAGCTTACAACAGCCTGAGCTCCAGCTCCAGGGCAGCCGGTACCCTCTTCTAGCCACTGCATGCACATACCTACACACTGACACATGCGTGCATAAATAAATGAAAAAGTAAATAAAAAACTATTGCTAAGAGTAATTACCCTTAAAATGTAATTCGAAGACCTAAGTTTTACATATTCTTTTTGCAATTTAATAAGGAATCAGGTTAAAGCACATTAATTTGTCTTTGGTCAGAGCTTTGTAGGCTGGGTCTAGGCCAGGTAAGTTGTCTGACTTGCTAGGAGCCTCAGTACTAGAGACGGTGTCCAGTTCTCGACTGGGGAATTGCAGCACCCAGAGCTGCCAGGCGGGGCCCAGCTTCTGGTGCACACATTTCCATGTATGTGAGTTCCACACTAGCGCTTTAGGTCTCCTAAAATCCTTGCCTTAGCTTTCAGAAGTCTTAACCTAGCTACTGGTACTAGTTCAGAACAGGGCACTCAGTAACTGTGTTTAAAGAAGAAATATATCATCTATCCAAAGTTCTTAAGACTGAGATCCGGGGACAGCAATCATTTCTTCATCCTTACCTGTATTTCCTTGAAAATGAGTATCCCCCAAAGTGCAGCAATAAGTCCAGGACCCTTAAATTGAAAAAAAAAAGGCTTTAATTTTATTGGATTTTTAAAAAAAATATAACTGCATCCTAGAAAAATACAGTAAGCTATAAGCAACATAATTTTTTTGGGTAGGCAACCCTATAATCTAAACTATAGTTCCACGTTCATCCAAAAAATCAAAGTAACATCTTTAAATAAGACAGATTTCTTCCTTCCTTCCTTCCTTCCTTCCTTCCTTCCTTCCTTCCTCCCTCCCTCCCTCCCTCCTCCCTCTCTCTTTCTCTCTATCTTTCTTTCTTTGTCTTTCTTTCTTTCTTTCTTTCTTTCTTTCTTTCTTTCTTTCTTTCTTTCTTTCTTTCTTATTCTTTCTTTCTTTCTTTTTCTTGCTATTTTTTGTCTTCATGGTCATTATTGCTATTATTTTGGTGATGCTGTAATATTTTATCACATTAAACAATTTTCTTTAGTGCAATATGCTTACAATAAACTACTTTAGTCAGGTCTTGTAGTGTGGGTGTGTAGTCCTGGATACCTGAGAAGCTAAGGCAGGAGAACTAAAAATTGATGGCTTGCAGGGTTAAAGACTGAGTTCAAAGCCAGCCTGGCTAACCTGTCTAAAAAGGCAGAGTAATATTGGAAAAGGGAGGGGCTATACCTCAGTGGCACTGTGCTTCCCTCCTGTGTGGGAAGTCCTGGTTTTAAACCTAAATACAAAAACCAACCAACCAACTGAACCACAAACAACCCAACCTTCCTCTTTTAAAATAAACAAATAGCTTGTTTGTCTCTTGATGTACTTCTTAGACACACATAAAAAGATTCATAAAATCAAGCGTATGACTACACATTATCTTTCTCAGCATTAGCTACATGATCTGATCTCCTAAATGAAGCAAGGGCATCTTTGATAGACAATGGCAGTACCAGGCCACCATGTGGACCAATCAACTTTGTCTAACACTAAACCTGAAGTAACGCTAAAGAGATGCATACATATATGTGTGTGTGTGTGTGTGTATGTGTGTATCCATGTATGGATGGAGATATATATATATCCATGTAAGCAAGCAATGGGAGCTCCTGGAGGCAAGGATAAGAGTTAAAAGTATACAGAATGGGAAATGGGAAGAAACAAGAAAATGCACATTTCTACAGTTTGAAAACATGAAGCTGTTCAGGTCTGGAAGGAATGTTTTTCACCAGCAAGGAAAACAGTGGAGTTGGCTTAGCTGCGATGTCGGTGAAGACGGTGAAGACGAGACCTACGAGAGCAGAATTTTAATGACTCCTCTTCAAGCGCTGCAGGGACTCTGGAAGAGCTTCAATAAACAATTCCACAATGTTCTCTCTCCCACACCACTCCCACTGTCTAACAGGCCTGGCCCAATAAAGTTTGATTCCGCTGCTTCTAGCACGGAAGGGAAGCAATAAAAATGTCCTGTTCTCCACTTATCACCATCTGCGAAGTCAGCATCAAAGGGGGCAGAAAAATAGGTCAAAGGAAGCGCCTTACATCAGATTTGCAAAGTGCTTGTCTCAGGAATCCAACTCCAATGAGAAGCACGTGCCTTGTAAGGGCGGGCCGAAACATCAATATTACACTGGCTGCTCAGGGATCTTTATCCTCTTCATTCTGAAAACGCAATTCTCTCCAGAGAAGAAAGGACCATAGGGTGCCCTGGCCTCTGAAGCATCCTACCTGATGATGTTTAAAATTGCCCTTTACCCATGCTCTGAGCATGGCTGTGAAGATATATGTGGTTTCAGGAAGTGATACTGTGCTAATGTAATGTATAGCCCAGGCAAAGGAGAGCCCTGGAGAGAGAGAGAGAGAGAGAGAGAGAGACAGAGAGAGAGAGACAGAGAGAGAGAGACAGAGAGAGAGAGAGACAGAGAGACAGAGAGAGAGACAGAGAGAGAGACAGACAGAGACAGACAGAGACAGAGAGACAGAGAGAGACAGAGAGAGAGACAGAGAGAGACACAGAGAGACACAGAGAGAGAGACAGAGACAGAGACAGAGAGACACAGAGAGAGAGAGAGACAGAGAGAGACAGAGACAGAGAGAGACAGAGAGAGAGACAGAGAGAGAGACAGAGACAGACAGAGACAGAGAGACACAGAGAGACACAGACACACACACACACAGACACACACACACACACAGACACACACACACACACACACACACACACAGAGAGAGAGAGAGAGGCCATTTCACAGTAGCTGCAATTGCTTGGGATGCGTGAACTGTGTATTTTCTTTTTGTAAAATAATACACATTGACATCTAAGTGAAAGGAAAGGTGGGTTTGGTTCTGTCTCAGGCAGCCAAGCCTAAAACTTAGCATGATGCTTGGTGCATAGACACTATTAATGAGAACGAAGCCTTCTAAATGATGTATTTAGTTTTAGAATTGCCAGAGCAGAAAGGAAACAGAGAGTGGGGGTCCACGCACTGGGGAATGGGGTCTTCCTTCCTCCTCCTCCCTCTCCTTCCTTTCATAAAGAATTTGGATCTAGCCGGGCAGTGGTGGCGCACGCCTTTAATCTCAGCATTTGGGAGCCAGAGGCAGGTGGATTTCCGAGTTTGAGGCCAGCCTGGTATACAGAGTGAGTTCCAGGAAAGCCATGACTACACAGTGAAACTCTGTCTCAGAACCTCCCACACCCCCCCCCCCAAAAAAAGGGAAAAATAAAGATTTTGGATCTAATAAAAACTCGATTGAGACTTGCAGACTTAGGCACTTCCTTCTCATGCCAACATGCAGGCTGTCTAAACAAAAATACCACTTAGATTTTATTTGAACTTAGTTTTGTTTGCAGGTTATTTGATAAATACAGAGCAATCCAAAGAACACTGTGTGAGCCAGACTTGGTGAGACATGATTGTGATTTCTGACATTCTGGAGGCTAATGCAGGAGGGTTTTAAACTTGAGGCCAGCTTGGGCTACAAAGACACCGTCTTGGAAACAGACAAATACTGTTTGAAACCCACACCAAGCCTTTATGAAATCTGTTTTAAACTAGTCAAGGTTAAATTTTTTTTCAGTTTACACAAGCGTGTTACTAAAATGACTTAAGGAAGGAATGTCTGGGTTGATTATTTAGGAATCAGGAGAACAGCTCGTCAGAAGAGCGGATCACTGGGGTGGAGGTTCAACAGGTAAGGGCCCATCATGACTGCTCTTGCTGAGAACCCAAGCTCTGTTCCCAACGGCTATGTTACATAGCTCACAACTGCCTGCAACTACTCTAACTCCAGGGGGATCTGTACTCAGGTACACATGCCCACACACACCACACACAGGCACACACTGCATACACATGTTAAAAATAATAACGATAAGATCCTTAAAGAAAATACCCACTTATATACTATATATAGTGTATATAAGTATATATATGTAATACTTATGTATATATACATACACTATATATATACATATATACACACATGTATATACACACATTATACATACATACACACACACACACACACACACACATATATACACATACATATATTATACTTTTTTCTCTCTTGTCATTACCACCAGGGACTCCCATTGCTGGCTTACATGGCTTTATTTTTATATATAGCTATAGAGAGAAGGCTGAAGACTGTCTAAGGTGATGATGAGCCAGAGGCCCACAGGAGCTGTGGGAACTGTTCTCAGGAGTTCTGGTTTCCACCAGTTCTGTGATTCAGGCAGCACTCTTGCTGGTGCCTCAACTTCTTCATCTTCAAAGTGGAGATGACTTTAGCATGACTTAGGTTTTGTCAAAATAAGCATTTTGGGTTTTGCTGTTACCTATGTTTCACATAATTAAGCCCTCCAAACCCACGGGAGCAGACAACAGTCCCTATGGTTAATGTCATCATAATTTTTAAAAACTTCCTCAACCCAGGGACGCATACAGAGTGCCAAGAGGAGTTTAAAGAACTCTTCGTCTCACATTATATTTCTACAGTGTCACACAAATGAGCCTGAGAGAGTTATGAATAGAAAATTATAACATATCCCAGATGTCATTAGGTAAAATGACCGAAGGAAGCCACATTCAGGGATGTAGAAAATTGGATATTTGCAAACTTGTTAAAAAGAGGTTATAAACGTTTGCTCCTTAGTAACCAAGCATGTGGCGACTCGAGACTGGCAGATTGTCTATTTTTAGTGTCAAAACAACCCAGGAAACCGGCCACTTACAGCAGTGATGATCGGGAAGCTGATCACGGCGCTTAGTGAGTGGTTGGCGATGAACCAGCAGCAGGTGGCGATGGCCCACAGCACCCCTGACAGCAAGCCTGGAACACAAGGAAGCACATGCGGGTGGCAGGCGGTCCTCTGCCGCGGGCTCCTACACCTCCTACACCAGGGGCTGTGAAAGCACGGATAGAAGTATTCTTATAAACAACACTGGCCCCTCTGGAGTTCTGAGCTATGCTTTCTGGTTGCTTTTAGAAGGCGAGCGATGCCAGGCATGGTGGCGCACGCCTTTAATCCCAGCACTTGGGAGGCAGAGGCAGGCGGATTTCTGAGTTCGAGGCCAGCCTGGTCTACACAGTGGGTTCCAGGATAGCCAGGGCTACACAGAGAAACCTGGTCTTGAAAAACAACAACAAATGAAGGCGAGCGATTGATTCCTCTGCTCCAGGATTCTGTGAGGAAGATGCTGAGTTATTCCCTTCGTGGATATTAAGGAAGAGCTGAGGTAGGGACTGAGGAAGGGGGAGGGACCCAGAGGGTACAGGATCTGACACACCCTGTGGAGTGAGCTTGGGACTGATGCTGAGCTGGAGGCGGATAGAATCCCATCCTGTAAGAGAAGACCCTAGCCAAGCAATCTGCAATGTGCTAGCCAGGTGTTCAATAACTACTCTACTAATCAACCAGACACTCAAAAAGAATCAGGTGCTTTAGTTTATGTAAGAATATTTACTTGTGGATACACACTCCATATTGAATCATGCTGAACTCTTTAGTGAGAAACTGTTATTATAACAGTCAATGACTAAAGGATTATGACCCAAAACACACTTTCTATTAACACTCCAGAATCTTTTTTCTTTTTTTCCTTTTGAACTTTCTGGATAAACTACTTTTCTAAGTGACTTCAGACTCTTATCTGTTGATACTTCTTTTATTGTAAATACAGGCAAGAGGAGCTGATTTGCAATGCTAATCTTAAAATGGTGGATAAAAAATAGTGAAGGCTGATGACCCGAATAGAAGAGCCTTTAACACAAGAAACAGCAAAATTAATGTTTTGGCAATTTAGGCTCTAGACTAACATAACATCTTGTATATAGTTTCTTATCTCTCTCTCTCTCTCTCTCTCTCTCTCTCTATCTCTCTATCTATCTATCTATCTATCTATCTATCTATTTTTCAGTGCTTCATATTTTATGGTGAACTAACACTTAAGAGAACTAGCTCTCTCTCTCTCCCTCTCTCTCTTCCCATCTCTGAGATCTTCTCTTTCTTCCCCTTTCCTGCTCTCTAATGATTATTCAGGTTCATTTAGTGGGACTGGCACTTACACAGAATAATAAGGTTTTGTAATTAATATTCTTTCTTACCTGGTAAGACTGCCTCTGGATACAGCTTTGGCCTATTTTTCATGGCTACACAGTAGGCCACAAAGTAGACTGTACTTGTAAGAAAGATGCCACTGGAGTGTGCGAACACGTAGTCTAAATCTGCAAACGTGGATGACGAAATGCAAGCATCATTTTAGCCACCTCAGCAGTTGTTAATTTCTGAACATAAAACAAACTCACAGAAACTGACCTTAAATTCTCAGGAACATTCATTATACCTAATTATTCTAAATCTCCAATGTGCTCTTTGTTTCGAATTTTAATAAATGGATTTAAAATCTAGAAATGTGAAGTAAGTTAACTACAGAGAGAATCTATCAGGCTGTTTTTCCTATAACTCTGGAAATCCCAGTAAGAAACAGTGAACAGTGTCCGACTACGATGTCAAGTTGCCTTTTAAGAAGGAATAGGCATCCAGCCCTATTTCTACTATAGGCCTCAGCAACTGTAGTATATCTTGATGTAGACCAGAGGGGAGAATGTGGATTAAAAATGGGCACTTGTGTGTCCCCAAACTCCAAGGTCTGTTGATCCACTCAGAGATCAGCACTTCTGTTTGCAGATGACAGCCGTGCTGGAGGTCACAAAGTATTGGAAGTTATTCCAAAGACAGCTTTGTCTAACTGTTTACAACAAACTAGCTGTAAAGCAGGAAAGGGTAGTGATACACATGGTGGCCCATCCCGGGGACCCTAATGTCACTGACAGCCTGAGCAGATGGCACTGTGCCACCCAGATGGGTGCGCCGCAGGAGCTTGGCTAGGAATCTACCTACAGTTTTGACAGGGATAAGCGGTGTGCTCCTGGATGAAGGCTTGAACTGCATACCTATATCTTCTTCTAAACCCGAAATCACATCGTAGATTGTAGAGATGAAATCCATCCATCTATCCACAAAAGGATGTCATAATGGTGCTGTAAAAGCACAGACCACAAAGGCGAGTCCTTCCTCACTGCCTAATAGCTCTCTGACGTAATCGTTTTCAGCCGTGAAATGGCAATAGCAATGGTGTCTGTGGCATTAGGGCTAACTAGTTGGTTTCTGCAGCAGACCTTCCAACAGAGCACAAGATACGGATGTGCTGTTAAACAGAACAGAGTAATGGCCCGCTGAGGATAACTGTTTTAACAAACTGGAATAAAGTTTGCTCTCATCAGACAGTCAGAGTTGTAAGAACAACACCTAAAATCTCATTGTCTGTTGACAGTAAAAGACAGTTGAGGGCATTGTTTATTATGTCCCAGGACCAGGAGGGGCTTTCTTCCTGAACAGTCAATTGTTTTTATCTGTGTTTACTGACTTCTGGGACTGAATTAATTTCCCTTGTGGCCATGAGAACCGAATTCATGGCTTATTTCAAGCAAGTGTACAAGTGTTCACAAAGATGTCAAACGCACTTTTGGCTCTGTTTTTTTCCTATTTTTTATTTTTTTTCTCCTTCCTTTGATTAAATTTTCCTTTAGTAATTATCTTTTAAAAAGGGGGAAAACCTCCAAATCTAAAAAAGAATTTACATAAAACCTTAAAGTAAATGAGGTCAGGAGAAGGTTCTAGTACTGCTCATGGTTCAAGTACAGGAAGGAGGAAAGGAGCCAGCAGCCTCAAGGTCATCGGTCAAGTTCAAACCTCCATGATAACTCAAGTTCTCCCTGTGGGGACTCAACTGGCCTTGAGCTTGTGACTTTCCTGTCTTATTCGATACTTAGTTCTACATTTCACATTTCTCTCTTATCTATGTAACCAGTCACATTGATTTTTCTACATCACATGACCAGAACTTCCCTTTCTCCTTGCTTCCTTAAGTCTGCCGTGCTTCCGTGCAGTTCTAAGACTCCCACCAGAGGATCCTCTCACCTCCCTTTCAGCTGGCCCAGGGTCGTTGCACAGAAAGTTCACTTTGCTCCTAGATACTGATTTTAGAACTGGAGGCATTATGCCGACCCTTTTACATGGACCACTTTGTGCTTGAAAAAGACTATCCTCTAATATACTTTGGAAATTTACTTGGTCTAAGAATACTGTGTGCTATGCATCATGGAGAGCCTGTTGATACATATGCACCTGCCAAACTTTGAATAATGGCATGATACCCTGCCATGCGCAAATATCTTAGCTGTTTCAAATGATCCTTCATTCACGGACATTTAACCTATTTTCAGTTTTATATGGCTGTGAATAATGTCACAATGAACATTCCTGCCTTTCCTTTTCATGAAAATATATGAGTCTTTCTGTAGAAACATTCCTTGAATTAAAATTACTGGGGAAAAAAGAATACTGTGTGCTATACTTTAACTTTTTAAAAGCACAGAACACATATCATCACACATATGTTCTCAGAGGTCATGATATTAGACATAAATGGCTCTTCACAATCTCTCGATCTTAGTGGAAAGCTGAGAACCCCTTGCTGAGATCCCAGCAGTGGAAGTGAATCCTGACCATAGTTGAATCCATTTGTGTGTTACAGATCCCATGAAAACATTTCAGTGCCCACTGCTACCTTTATTCCTGGTGCCTCCTGATTCAGCGCTTACAAATGAAAAGACAAATGCACACAGCAGTGCTGACGACCACAGCTCCTTTTTCTATTAATAGAGTATCAGTAGGAAGGCTCTTCACTCACCATACTGGCTAGCGCCTGCGTACATGCTGTCATTTCTTCTGCTGTGATCCTTGATGTAAATGATTGGCACAAATGTCGATCCGTAGAGTATTCCAGATATTACCGCAAGGCTGCAGCCCCTTAAGAAACAACAAGAAAACCACTGTGTATCTTGGCCAGAGGAAATGTTTCTGACACACAAATGGAAACACAAGTAAGGCTTTCTTCAAATTTTTAGCAGTTTAGCAGAAGCCAGACCTCTGCCTTGGACTCTGTGAGTCACGAGGAGAGAGGCGTAGCCTCAGCCGTCTGCTGTGTCATGGTGGAAGGACATGATATGCAGAGGGAGTGAAGGCCACCTGAGAGCATTGCCACTGAGCGTCATACACCATAAATAAACGGAGGTGTGAGGCAACTGTGGATGGACATTTCGTTCAAGTTCCCCTCAGACACATGTTCCAGGGTCCTCACGGAACCAGCACAGACTATGGACAAATGCATTTCTGTTTAGAATGGCTGCAGAGACAGAACTGATTATGGTCGTGTCGAGAAGTGTTCATTGACTAAGAATCTGGATATTTTAGGTATAAAAAATTCCTTTATGAAAAGAAGTAATGTTTTATTTCAAACACTGTCAACTCCTTGGCCTTGGGCCCTGCATGCATAGAACAGGAGCTGGCATTCGTGGCAAGGCGGGGTTGAGGAAGAAGATGGATAGTCCTTTTATCTTCATACAAACAAGCATTTAAAAGAGGGAAGCTATTTTAGACAAGACCCCTGTCTTCAAAGGCTCGTGCCAAAACGCTGTAATGTCAGAGAGTGGAGGGCTGTACAGTTGAACCGGTATGGAATGCATACCAAGATTCTGTTGAAAAACAAGCAAACCAAAACCAAAACAATAAGATAATTGAAAAACTCCCCTAAGCCTAAGAACAAATTCCTTGTCAACTTTAATAATTTTATTTAAGGATATTTAAAGAACACGAGAATCAAAGCTGTGTACTATAGTGTGTTTTAAATAGTTTGGCTCTCTGGGGGAAAAATAAAAAACAAACAAAAAATAAGTTAAAAAACCAAACCACTAAACTCCTGTACTCCAAAGAGTGATAGGCTGCTTTAAGGCATCTCTGAAGTGCTTACGAGGAAGACATGGGGTTAGGGACACAATGTTCTATTATATTTGAAAACAGATACCTGGGATCATAAAACAGTCACAAGGGAAAGAAGGGTGGCAGCCCTCTGCTGACCAAGTGGAGCACACTATTTGATTAGACTGTGATGCTCACTACACGGTCATTATGCAACCACTATACTTTTGATACTAAAGTCCTACAAAACACAATCGCTGTTGTCACTGGCTAACTGGTCAGGTACAGTATGCCTCCAGGCATCTTCTATACTGAAATCTCACCAGAGTGTAGAGAACCCTGCCCCCTAGGAGGTGGAAGTGCAAGTTTTCGCGATCATTTTCTTCCTGCGATCAGATGAATCTCACCACATCTCTCTGGGCCCTCTGTTTTAGAAAACACAAAACACAACAGGAGAGAGAAGCTGCCTCGCCTTACACAATGCGGTGGTACGTGGTAGAAAGTCTATCCACCCAGGAGGAATCCGCACTCCGGTCCTCGGTTCTGTTGATCACCTGTGGAAGTCATCAGAGAGACCGGCATGCAAGGACCTTCAGCGGACCATTTCAGTGCCACACAAAGGCTTCCAGGGCTTCCCCCATCTCAAACATGCCTTAGCAGAAGCACAAATCACCTACAAGCTCTGGGAGTTCAGAGCCGCTGGTCTAACTCCACCCCTCCAGTTTTCAAAACATTTTCCACAGATTAATGTGTAGCTATTTGATAAAAATTTAGATTTCATGGTTCACTAGTGTATTTTAATAAACTGTAAAGAAATTAGACCCAAGAAAAACACAGATTTTCTACAGTGGAATGCATGAAATCAATAAACATTTTAATGTCTATTTTCTCTCAATAACATTATTTATTTATTTATTTGTTTATTGTTTTACTGAATTAAAATACTTCCAGCCATGTCTTAAAGTTAGGCTAATACTTTAAGTTGAGGAAAGTCTGGAAGACAAACTTGAAGAACATTTAACATTTCTGTTATTGACTGTGATCCTCCTTCATTCAAAGCCTGGTTAGCATCGTCTAGATCCCTGGATCACGTAAGAAGGTCAAGAGCTTCCTCTCAGGGACAAATTATCTTTTCTTGAAGCACACAGTCCTTAAAGATGCCCAGGAATCAATATCCCTCTTCTCTCTTTTTAGGTCAATTTAATGAAGCTATCAGCCAGCTCAGTTCATAGAAGAGAGGGGAAGGGGCAGAATCATGGCGATACTCACAGGCTCTGTCATCAGTGGTGTGGTGTCCGAGCTGCCTGGGTTATTCGGAATTTCACTTTTGATGAACAAAAACGTGAGCGCACTGTAGGGAAATACATTCCAGTGAGATTGACCGGGACATGATTGCTGTGTTTTGTTCGGGGTATCTAGCTACCAAATTTTCAAGGGAAAACAGAACTTAAATGGAGTCCTGATAATGGAATTACTTCTACACCCTCCCCCCCGCCCCCGTGTGTGTGTGGGGGCTTGCTGTCTCTTCAACTCCCCATTCTCCTTGGTGTCCTTTCTTCAGCAGGGTAAAGAACAAGCACAAGGGACTTCCCCTAGGTTGGATGACTTTACATTGCACCACGTGGAAATGAAAGTGAACACAACCCCAAAAGCATCCCTTATATATCATAATGGCAACCGCCAAACATTTAACAATATCCTGTTGGACAGCTGTAAGAGATGGCCACCTCCACATGACAGTCACATTCCTGATTAAAGGACAGTCTTTCTGGAGGAGAAATTAGGAAGGTGATGTCTCCTAACCCAGAAGTACCTGAGATCCTAGCACTTGAGAGACCAACAGAGGAGGACCATAGTTCAGTGCCAGTCTGGGCTTTGCATTCTAGGGCAACATGAGCTATATAGTGAGACCTTGTCTTCAAAACAAAATGACAGAAAGAGTGGATTTAGGAGATGAAATGCAGCACACATTTTGCGTTGTAAAGGAGAACATTAAGGGTGGTTGTGTTTTTCTAATTAGAATTTTGCCTTTGGTTTGTCATCTCACATGGATGGACCAGGAGTTATTGTGGCATTTTAGTAGGGCCGTCCAGCCTGGTCTATAGTTAGACAAAAAGACTGCAACTCTGTGAAAGACAAAGCTAGAAACAAAGGCTTGCTCTTCCTCACAATGCAGAATAAAGGCCAAGGTTGGGTAAAAAAACAACACTCCAGAGAGAGAAGGTGAAAGGGACAGAAACAGAACAGATGCTTGGATAATCCATGGCACATCAGGCAGATAGGATAGCAGGCAGGCAGGCAGGCAGGCAGGCAGGAAAGCAAGCAAGTAGGCAGGCAGACAAGAAAGCAGACAGGCAGGCAGGCAGGCAGGCAGGCAGGCAGGCAAGCAAATAGATCCTCTGTTGATTCAAAGTCCTAGAGTGGTTCCTGTTATATAAACAGAGTAGCATATGTTATACAGGGAAAATGTAAAACTAGGAATTGTGCCACCAGTTCTTTAAAGACTGGACTGCACAGTGAACTGAAATGATTGTCTTAATTATGAAAAGAAAAGTAACATCTGAGCTGAGGAGATGGTCCAGTGGGCAAAGTGTGTGCCTGCGTCAGAATCCTCAGAACTGATGTGAGAAGGAACACAGGCAATGAGAGAGTATGGAGTCCTAACACCCCTGCAGAAGGATGGGACACTGGGACAGAAGGGGGCCTGGGACCTTGCAGGTCAATTGGCCTGATGTATGTAGCACCAATGAGGGCCTATATCAAAAAGATGGAAATCAGTAGTCGAGGTTGTTCTCTGACCTCCACACATGTGCCATGACACCTGTGCACCCAAATGCATACATGCTGACACACACACACACACACACACACACACACACACACACACCCCACACACACACACACACACACACACACCCACACACACACACACACAGAGAGAGAGAGAGAGAGAGAGAGAGAGAGAGAGAGAGAGAGAGAGAGAACAAAGCCACTCTGTAACCAATGAAACTATATTTTGTTTCTTCACACTACCATGAGCTCTAAATTCACTCAGCCAATGCCCTTCAAAATGAACCTATTAAAGCCATTAAGTTAAACTAATTAAATAACAGATTGGTGCAGTTCCACCCAGGAGAGCAATAGAGATGGGGCCTGGATGCCTCACAGGAAGAGATCCTTGCATCCTCCTGCTGCAGACCCAGCTCTTGACAGAGCTGCAGAGTCCCTCCAGTTCATTACCCAATTAACATTGAGACACCAACAAATGCCCCAAGGGGCAACTATGCATGAATATAATAGTAGAGGTATTTGGGTTCTAAGTGTCCCTAAAAAGCTATGTCAAATGGTGTCTGGTCTACTTGCTGTGGGGAGGTGGTCAGCCTTTCAGAGATGGAGCTTAATCAGAAGTTCGGTGTTAGGGGCAGGTCTTTAAAGGGGCTCATGGAGGTTCCCCGTCTTTCACTTCTGTTGTCCTCTGGTAGATAGCTTTGCTCCTCCATACACTGTGGTCCTATTGTGCAACGTCTCCAGCCTCAACAATGGGACTGATTTGTAATGGCCTTTTCACTTACATTGATGATTTAGTGTTTACTACAGAACAGATAGCGAGTACTGATGGAAGCTAACTTATATACGGAGCCTTCACCATGTGTCTAGGTACACAAAGCTCTCACAACGTTTACTTTTCAAATTATCTTAAAGGATTGGTGCTAGCATTACCTCCTCTTTATGGATGCCAAAACAAAGGACTTGGAGAAGAGATCTGTGCAAGGTCTTCTGGGTGGAAGTGTCAGAGCAGGAGAAACTAACCGATTTGTAATTTTAGGGAAATTTTTTGTGTTTTTAAAGAAGACATTTGGAGGAGAAAGGTGCCTAATGTACTGGATGGACCAACATTAAATTATTACCATTAAGTTAAAACTAGACATGCTAAATTAGAATTTTACAATGTGAAGAAATTGTCTTAGAACTACCGAAAGCTAGAATTCCGAGGGAACTGTACAGAACACATAAAACTGCCTCTAACCAAATGTGTCAAGAATTTACAGTTTTAGAATAAGCTTTGCTATTCGTTCCCAATTGCCTAGGGACTACTCTCTAAGGCAACATTTCAATGACAAAGAGATTGTTCCTGAATGTGACTGGGGAAAAACACCGTTACTGGAGGAAGGAAGATATACTGTTCTTTCCCAGAAGAGCGAAAAAGTACTAAAGTCTTTGAGAGCAGTGCTATTCAGTATGTGCAGCAGTGACAGCAGCAGATATAAATGGAACCCAGAGAGAAAAGGTGACTGAATTTAAGGTGACCCAATTCTTGCTTGAGTTTTATTGGCAAAACTCCACTGTGTAGAGATTCAAAGTCATTTTCATTCCTAGCGATATAGTATACACAAGTAGAGGAGGAGTCATGGAAAACTTGGTATTCAAGAGAGAATATGAGAGGTGAGAGAGCTGTAACTGGGTTAAGAAGAAGGAATGGGAGAGTGGGGTGGTAGAGGCTGGTATCAGTACTCAGCAAGGCTCCCCTTACTTATAGTCAGCCACAATCAGACATGTTAAATGCAAGGCATACACATCCCTACCTTGTGCACCGCCTCGCATAGCACGGTGCTGTCTCTTTGTCTGAGGCCCCAGGCATGCATTGGCATCCCTTTACCCAGGTAGCCGCCTTGAAGAACTACCCAGGACTTGAAGTCCCCTTAGTCAAACCCACTATGGTGATTTGCAGTGCTGAATTCAGCTACCATGAGCACAAATCACAAGAGTGGTGAAGCAAGCTGGCAGAACCAATGTGCCAAAGAGGACCCATTCAGAGTTACCTTCCAGTGAGAAGGTAAATAAAAAAAATTCCTAGCTTACAAAACAAAAGAGAAAAAAGAACTGCACTAAAGGCTCTAAGACCTGTAGTAAGAACAAAGCTAACTCATAGAGTTTTAAGACATAGATATTTTTCCTAGCTTTTTTGTCTTATGGAAACCATAGAACTATACAAGCATGGCCTTAGTGCTTAGTTAAAATGGAAAAAGTCATAGTTTTTGCTACATTCTATGTTTTAGGAATCCTCTGAGGGTTGGTACATCCTCTTGGATGAGCAAGAACTACTGGACTAAATATAATAAGCGACCATTCCGGTTGCATAGAGGAAACCAGCAGAATATTGACTTGAATAGCATACTTTGATAAGCAAAATGATCCAGTACATCCTGGTTCTTATTCATGGGCAATGTATTGTGATTTTTCTATCTAGTATAGATATTAAAATAACTTCAGAGCAGTTTTGTGACTTTTTCCGAGTTTCTCAGAGCTTTTGAGAACTAAAACTAGGGTTCCTGACCCCCCTTATCTGGTGTTTTGTGTGCTGGAAATAAGGTCTGTCATTGAAAATTAAGGATCAGGAAACATAAACTTTATGAAATGTAGGTTTAAAGAAAATGTAAGGATATTAAAAGCTTTAGAAAGTGGGACTGGAGAGATAGCTCAGTGGATAAGAGCACTGGCTGCTTTTGATGAGGGTTTTATTCTAAGCATCCACCTTTCAGTCCACAACCATCTGTCACTCGAGTTTCAGGGAATTGGGCACTCTTCTCTGATAGGCACAGACATGGTGTACATACATGCAGGCAGAACATACATACACATAGATGAAAGATAAAACAAATCTTTAGAAAACACTCAGAATGCCCCAAAATATTAGGGACTAGAAACCTCTGTAGACCTTACTACTGACAGCCCAGCTCCAACGTAATTCAGCATTGGCTTGGACACTTCTTCTGCATCCATCCCAAACCAGCCAAACCTGGAAATCCAGAAGAATATCAGATCAGATACTGCTAAAATGTTTTACAGTAATGCTTAAGACTAGGACTAGAGGCTGGACTCTGAGTTTAAATCTTGGTTCTCTCATGTATTGACTTTGGATAAACTACTTTCCATACTGTGCCTTTAATTTTTATGTTAAAGTAGAGAAAAGAGCAGTTGAGGCACTGGTGGTATATTCCTGCAATCCCCAGAGGTAAGGCAGGAAGAATTCAAGGCCAGACTGGGCTATAGTACTTGGGTGGCAGAAGCTGGTGGATCTCTGTGAGTTTGGGGCCGTCCTGGTCATATATTGATTTCCAGGCCAGCCAGGGCTACATAGTGAGGTCTTATTCCAAAAACGAAACAAAACAACAGAAAACAATAAACCAAACCCAAACCTAACCCAACCCAACCCAACCCAGTCCAGCCTAACCCAATACAATCAAACTCAATCCAAACCAAAAAACAACCATGGGAAAACACACACATACATGTATCCCAACGCTGGGAATCAGACTCATGGCCCTGCACATGCTAGACAATACTCGAACACTAAGCTCTATCTCAAGCCCTTCTATAATCTTTGAGGTATTTCAAATGACTTTTTGGCTAAAAATTCCTACTCTTCGACATTAGTTTACAATCTCTTCTTTTCATCATGGTTTGACTTTGTCACAACCATTAGCACTCTTCATGGAGAGCCACCCAAGGGTAAGAGAGTGAGCATTGCATCGAAACAAACAAAACTCCAGGGCACTGGGAGAGAAAGGACAGGGAAAGATGTACACACAGTAAGCTGGCAGACTGACTGGCTTTGTTCTTTGGGGTGGTTATAATGCTTTTGAGTGGAAGGGAAAGTGAGGCAAGAGTAACATTCTCTCTTCTCATTTCCCCGAGCCCAGCCTGAAGCAAACCGACCATGGGCACCACACACTGTTGATGGAGCTTCACACGCATGTCCCCATCCCTGCCCTGTGTGGAATGGGGAAGCCTCTGCAAATGGAGCTAATACCACTGCGACCTAGAAGGCTCAAATGTTTTGATTTTAATTAGCTTAAGTTTCCATACAACAGCTACCTGTGGCTTGTGGCTAACCTTTTGGACAACACAACTTCTAGCTAGCCTTGAAGAAGTTCTCCTTTAAAAGCCAGAATGTTTTAGGTGTGGCTAGCTGTAGCCCCTTCTCTGTGCCATTTTATGTGAAAGCAGCCATAGACAATGACAGTTACTGCCCTCCCCAGCACCCCCTCCCCCAAGATGGAGTTTCTCTGTGTAGCCCTGGCTGTGGTAGAACTCATCACTTTGTAGACCAGGCTAGCCCGGAATTCAGAGATCCACCTGGTTCTGCCTTCCACGTGCTGGAATTAAAGGTGTGTGCCACCTTGCCAGGCTCCTTAAGTGTTTTGACATAGCTACATCTCACTAAATCTTACAAAATCCCAGGGAGATCGAGCCACAGATTGTCGAGCATCTACTTTAGGTACCTGGTTAGGCAGTAGAGGGAGAAAGCAGACATGAGCTGCCTTTCTCCCCACTTGTCTCCCAGATACAGCTTTTACTTTTTATTTCCTTTACTATATCTTCATAAAATATCTCCATCACTTATGAAGAGCTTCAGACAAATAATAGACATGGTTCATTTACATGTACCAGCCATACTCTGAGACCAAGAATCATGTTATTTCTCCCAATATAGCTAGATCCCAGTTTACACCAAATGCAGGATGCAGGACTCGTAGCTGAGATAGTGTGGACTGTGTTACCTTGAGCTTGCCCAGCCAGTTAAGGTGTTAAATGATCCCCAGATTAGGATTCCAAGTCCTAAACCGATGGTTTTGATAATTGGAACGACAGCAATGTTGCCTGTAGATACAACATGAAGGAAAAATGGATGACTTCCCACACAACAAACGCATTTCTTAGTTAAATTACCATTTTTCCTGAATTTAACTTCTGCCTCAACACAACTCTAGAATGCATCCTCTAATACTCACTGGCTTTCCTTCTAAGATTCTCACAACCATTGCCTTACGCTCTTGAGGGTTCCCAGGGCCAAATCCCTGATGGTGTTGCATGTTGTCACTAGCATAGTCGTTACGGACACAAGGTCTTGCACTGTCTCACAGGCTGGTCTCCCATTTTAGGACTCAATAAATCTTATCTCACTGTTCCCAGTAGCTAGGACAACGGGTGTTCCACCATACTCAGCTCACTGCTGCTTTCTGTAAAACACTTCCTACCCTCTCTGCAACAACTCAGTCCTGCAGTTCCCTTTCCCAGGTTTCCTCTTTACGTTTGTGAGTCACCTTCTCTCCTGATTTGAGCCATTGACCAGAGGTCCATGTACCCTGTTAACACAGCTCCAGTGTAGACTGTCTTGAGTCTCAGTGTTCTGCTCTGAACTGCTGAAGCAGCCTGCAGCTAGTGTCGTCCCCTGTGGCAATGCTTGGGCTTTAGACTCAGAGGCTACCATGCTCCACTTATTTTCCCATCTGGAAAAGGTCTTCTGATACAAAGTGTTAGTCTCCCTTCTAATCACCTGCAACCAAGTCCTTACACCACCAGCTCCTCTGTGCGCCCGACCGGTTAGTTGTTATAACCTATAATGTGCTTATATTTCTCAAGTTTGGCTCCCTACTTATCCACTCTGAGCACAGTGGAACCTGTTTGTGAGATAAAGATCAGCCTGGTCTACATAGTCCTCCAGGTCATCCAAGGCTACACAGTGATACCTCTATCTTGAATAAATAAGTAAATAAATGCATATTTCAAAAATTAAAAAAAATGCTCACTTTGGAAGTGCACATATTCAAATTGGAGTGATACAAATAAGGTTAGCATGACCTCTGCACAAAGAGGATGAAGATATTCATGAAGTATTCCACATTTATGCACTAGCCTTGACCAAAAACAAACAAACAAACAAACAAACAAACAAACAAACAAACAAAGTGCAGGCTGACAAATAAAGGAGAGATGTCTGCAGTGACATCAGGCAGCAGAGGCAGGAGGACTGAGTTCTAGGCTAGCCTTGGGCTGCATGGACAGACTGTTGCCTCCAGAAGCCAAAGGAACAAAGGAAGGCTGTTCCCCCTCTCCCAGTTCCACTCAGCAAACAGTCGCAGAGACACACGTATGTGAGACACACGTATGTGAGACACACGTATGTGAGACACACGTATGTGAGGCGCCGTAATGCAGACTCTGGTGGGAAGGGGAAGCTGACTTATCTTGGTCTCTGACTAAAGAATTTCATTCAATCATTCAATCCCTCAGAGACTCAAGTGGGTAAGCAGTAGCATTTTAACGTTTTAAATTTTATTTGCATCTAATAATTTTCTCTCTTAAGGATTTTCGGTAATTCTCTTTGTTAAAAAATAAATAAATAAGAGAGGACTTTACAGGTTGAATTCATAGAGAGGAGACGTTTCTGAATGGCTACCTGGAAATGTAGATTCTATGATACTCGTTAAGGCATTGATAAAGCAATGAAGAGGGTTTTTTGTTTTTTTTGTTTTTTTTTCTGTCTGTCTGTTTGTTTGGTTTTTTCAAGACAGGGTTTCTCTGTGTAGCCCTGGCTGTCCTAGAACTCACTCAGTGGACCAGGCTAGCCTCGAATTCAGAAATCTGCCTGCCTCTGCTTCCAAAGTGCTGGAATTAAAGGCGTGCGCCACCGCTGCCTGGCAATGAAGAGATTTTTAATTCTCTTTTCTTTGCTAAATGTTACCCAAAATGATTACACGCTGCTATTCGCCAGCTTTTAAGGATAAGCTCACAAATGATGCTAACAAAGGGTAGCTCTGTAATAAACATTTTCTGACAAACATGCTGGAGAAAGGTCAAATGTGTGCAATGGCATTTGAGTTATGTGTTTAAAGGATCAAATATCTTTTACTCTAATAATTTTCTAGCAGGAACCTAAAACATTTGAAGGGAAAAGAAATCAAGAAATTTCCCAATGTATGGAAAGAAAACAATACAAAGCTCATGCCTGTCGTGTCTACCTAATGACTCTGAGCCCACTGTGCCTTGTCTCCTGGTTGTGAATATGACTGTGTGACCCATGTATAAGATGAATATGCACATTACCTGTTGCCCAAATGCAGCCGCCAAGCATCGCAAACGGCCAGAATTTAGGGCAGTGCAGTATCAAGTTGACCACCAAGGCAACCAACCAAATGGCAGCACAGAGCACCCACTGAAGGAACATCCCTACAAATAAGACAACCGGGCATTACTTGGCAGAAAGATTGGAGTCTATGCATGTTTAAGAATATCTGCAAGATGTTCTTAGAGAGACAGACACAAATCACAACATGTCGCCATATAGTGGGCATGTGGTATATTTATTCTTACAGCTACTTTATGTCATGGTGGGCCTAATCTCAGACACCAAGGAAACAAATCTGGTCAAAAATCTGGTAGGTACATTTCTAACTGGACCGTAAAGCCTAGATGCTTGACACTGAAGTCCCCAGTGTATTCCTGCTTAACACGCTGCTCTCTTACTTTGTAGTCAAACCAAGAAATGTCTGTTAAAGAATTTTGGGAAGAGCGAGCCTATATTTCCACTCTGATGCCAGTCTCACTGCAACCATCAAAACATGGCACCAAGAACTTCCCAACAGTGCAGCAGTGACTTAAACCTTGTGATACACTTGGCGTTCGTGGCTCACACAATTGGAGTTTAATTCCCGTGAGGAGATGGATTTTAGATTTTACAGGCCTGAGACCTAACCTTCTAGGCTGGCACACCTCTGCTTTTCGTGAGATAAGGAGTCACTGGATATTGCCCAGGAGATGAACATGGCAGTGACCATTCAAGACTCCTGTACCATCAAGGTCTCAGGGATTGCAAAGATAGATATTCCACACCAAATGAAGTACCAAAGAAGCTGTCATTCTACGCTGCCATTTTTGCTTGCAACTTGCAAAGCTTTTGTCTATTTCTGTTCATTCTCACAACAGAGAAGAGTAGAGGGGAACAAATGTCTGCTAACCTCCAAGATTTGAAACAAGCAGTGTTGGAGTGGAAAGGGAACTTTATGCTACAAGTGAGAAACTAAAAACAAAAAACTGGTAAGACTTGCTGGGTTGGTGGTGGCTCAGACTAGAGCGTTCTACTATGTGACAAGGCCTTCCCAGCTTCCAGAAACAAACACACACAGACAGACAGACACAGACAGACAGACACACACACACATGGGTGTAGAGGGTGGTCTGGTGCTGCCTGTGTCCAAAGGCTAAATTCTGTACTCCAAAACCAGCAAACATGCAGATTCTCACGTATACCAGCTTTTGTTCTGTAAGCCTTGCCCCCCTTATCCCTGATTGGTTAATAGAGATGCCTATAGCTATAGCTGGACAGAAGAGAGGTAGATGGGGCTGGAGGTCCTGGGCTTGGGGGGGTCTCAGACTGGGACCATAGGAAGAGTGAGGGAGGAGGAAGAAGGAAATGGTCGCAGTGGGGTAGGTGGATCCCGAGCACTGGTCATGAGGGCTGGTTATGAGGGTGGAGTAGGAGTGGCCCAGGAGGAACATGGCAAGTGATATCTTGGGGTTATTGACAGAGAAGTAGACAAAATAGCATAGAGAGTTAATATCTACTTAGCTCTAATGCTATAAGACTTATTATAAATATAAAGGCTTTTGTATCTTTTATTTGGGAACTATATGGTCAAAGTGGGGTAATGCCGCCCCCCCCCCCCTCAAATAATATTTACCACATCACATGGGACCCTTGTCTAGGATCAAAAACCCAAAAGCTAGGTCAGCTGCCCATTTTGGTTAGTTTTCTACTAGTTTTTTTTTCCCTTCCTGTCAACATCTAAAAGAAAAGGCTGGGAGAAAGGATTTGTAATCCTTTTGTCTAAGCAGTATGAAGACTAAGGAACTAGGGAGATTTAAAAATAACTGGGATGTTACCTTCCTGTGGGTGGTCACTGGATGTCTCTGCTCCCTTCTTGCTTCCAAAGGAAGGGCATCGGGCAGGCAAGGGGGACCCCTGCTTTCCTTCACTAAACATCACCTTGCACTCGTTTGCTGCATTGTGGCATGTGCATTTCTAAAACTATGGTGCTGAGCAAAACTATGCAGTAAAAAATTCAAAATAGAACCAGATTTGGTTTGGAGAAAGACACTGACAAACCGAACCAGCAATGCATTTAAAAAACAAAAAACATAAAAGCAAAACAGGAATAGAAACAGCAGTTTTAACCGATTAAACGGTTAAGTGTGGTAACAATATATTAAACCTAGCCCTTTCGTTTGAAAAGGAGTGGAGGTTTATGTGTAGAGACCACTGCCTATGGATTATTGCAGGGCTGTAGGAATAGGGGTCTGACATCAGATGTCAGTGAACATGAGGTATAGCATATACGGTAAACTTGGGATCGCCTGCGGTGAACTGAAAAAGCATGGTATATTGTTGCCTGGCAAGGAGGTATGCCTGTGTGTGCACATGTGGTAAACTGAGGAGGCCTGGTGCACAGCTCTGTGGAGAGGGATGCATGTGCGCATGCCTAGGTGACAGTCCTGCCGCACATCTTTCTTTAACTGAGAGCAGCGTTCTGCGTTTGCCTCAGGATTTGTTAGAGAAGAGCTTGTTCACTAGTAAACAGGTTTGTGTTATATGCTCAGCTTGGTGTCTCCCTTATCAGGTGGGTCGTTATTGGTTTTCAAATGAATGCTGATAGTGGAACTGGCCATAACTTACCTATTTTATAAACACAGCAGACACAGTCAAGCAGCTTTTCCAGTGGTACCCACCGTGGCTTTGCTACAAAGCACCATCTGTCCTTCCTGTCCTGACTCACCCTCAGTGCGCCACAAGGGGCACTGTGAGACGATTTATGTGAGTTCTAGTCACTAGGCCTTATGAGCAATAAAATGTAATTTTTTAAAAGCCGTTATTTTAAAAAGATAAAACAAAAACAAAGCAAATAACCAAGACACTTAAAAGCAAGCTTAGGTTAACAATAAAAAACCAATTACCATCGCCAGTGTCATATTTTTTAAGTGGTACAAAGTTGGAGCCAAACAGGAGGATTGCCGCAGCAGAGGAGAGGTAGCCGGTGGTGAGGTCTGTTGCATTGCTGCTCATGGTTGCAGGGTAGCAGACAGCAGCCCGTCTTACTTTCGATCTGTGTTTTTACAGGAGATTCTGAAATTCAAAAAAAAGAAGGTGAGAACCTGTGAACCCACTGAGATCTGGACATGAAGTCTCCGAATCAAAAGGAGGCAAAGGCTCCTCTTTGCAGTTAGGTTGCTATGCGAATATCTATCATTTGTAGATGATGCACTTGCATTTGCCCTGTACTTCATTTGTACTATCAATCCTTTTTTTTTAATTAGGTATTTTCTTCATTTATATTTCAAATGTTATCCCAAAAGCCCCCCATATCCTCCCACCCACTCCCCCAGCCACCCACTCCCACTTCTATGCCCTGGAGTTCCCCTGTACTGAGGCATATAAAGTTTGCAAGACCAAGGGGCCTCTCTTCCCAATGATGGCTGACTAGGCTATCTTCTGCTACATATGCAGCTAGAGACACGAGCTCCGGGGGTACTGGTTAGTTCATATTGTTGTTCCACCTATAGGGTTGCAGACCCCTTTAACTCCTTGGGTATTTTCTCTAGCTTCTCCATTGGGGGCCCTGTGTTCCATCCAATAGCTGACTGTGAGCATACACTTCTGTTGGCCAGGCACCGGCATAGTCTCACAAGAGACAGATATATCAGGGTCCTTTCAGCAAAATCTTGCTAGTGTATGCAATGGTGTCAGCATTTGGAGGCTGATTATGGGATGGATCCCTGGGTGCGGCAGTCTCTGGATGGTCCATCCTTTCGTCTTAGCTCCAAACTTTGTCTCTGTAACTCCTTCTATGGGTGTTTTGTTCCCAATTCTAAGAAGGGGCAAAGTGACCACACTTTGGTCTTCATTCTTCTTGAGATTCATGTCTCAGAAAATTGGACATAGTACTACTGGAGGATCCCGCAATACCTCTCCTGGGCATATATCCAGAAGATGTTCCAACCGGTAAGGACACATGCTCCACTATGTTCATAGCAGCCTTATTTATAATAACCAGAAGCTGGAAAGAACCCAGATGCCCCTCAGCAGAGGAATGGATACAGAAAATGTGGTACATTTACACAATGGAGTACTACTCAGATATTAATATGCACTCACTGATAAGTGGATATTAGTCCAGAAACTTAGAATACCCAAGATACAAGTTTCAAAAAATATCAATCCTTTTTTTAATCACGAACTTATAATAAGATAAACCATTTTTTTTCCCTTCAGAGTTTGAAAATCTAACTTTTCACAGGATCTGGATCCAGTATTTTCTACATGAGAAGGGTCGTTTCCCTGTAAAGCAATCCGGCATGATGAACATGTTTCTGGTCTCTGTTGTGTCAATTAAATTCAAGCTTGCCTGAGAAGACTTTCAGAACTAAGTAAGTGTTTTGTAAGTGAGTTTTGCTGTGTTTGGGACATTCGCGTAAAGGTGCACTCAGGTTGCATGGCCATTACAGATTTAGGATCTTTTTTGTCCGTTGGTAGAGCCTTGGGTAGCAAGTTCATGGCTCAAGAGTCTTTCCTAAGGTACAGACCAGTGATGGAGCATGTGCTTAATATGACTGGACACTGGGTTCACTCCCCGGCACAGGGCACACACAGGATGTTCATGCTGTATGCATGCATAAATAAATATCTATACCATCAATTTTTAAAAATGAAGATAAAAGATGATCTTGCAAAATCCAACCTCACCAGCAGTGTGGTTCAAACGGCAGCTTACAGAAGAGTACAAAGTCGGCAGGTAGACATCCCTGCTGTGCACTCTGGGAGCACCAAGTCGCACAAAGTAACTAACCTTTCAATACAATTATTCAGGTCAAGACAAGGAAAGAAATCAGGTCTTCAGCTAAATTATATTTTAAGTACTCAGTTGACGAAGGTGTCCATCAGCCAAGATTCTGATCCCTGCAAATTTAGAATTTTCTGTCACTGTAAAAAGTTCTATCAGATATCATTGCTACAAAAAAAGTTCTGGCTCTCTCAGTGAAGAAAAGAGGAATGTGGTATCAGGAAAGATCCTTGGCACATACCAACAGCCCCAGCACTTGGGAACCTGTGTAAAGACTTCTCTTTGTTCACTAAATAAATAGGACAGATAAAAAAATATCAGGGCTTTTAAATACGAGGCAGGAGATTCCATTTAGACCTAATAAATAAGCAAATAACTAACAGGACTTCTAAATATGAGGCAGGAGAGCTATTTGGAAAGCTGTCCTGGGACTTAAAATACAGGTTTAATAGCGAAGAAATCATTTTTTTTCCATTTTAATTAAAACAAGCAAAGCAAGTGCATGGCTAAGAGGACAGTGCCTAACCATTTAATGAGGTAGATTATTTTACAGAAAAGAAGGCTCCACTAAGGGGTATTGATGGGCAGCCACAGGTTTCAGCCTGAATTGGATGAATAATTAGTAGTGCTAATTAGAGCGCATGACCTCATTTGACTGCTGAATCAACTCCAGTCAGTTATTGCCTTAGATAAACGATGTTCGTTTACAGCACACGGCTCCAGAGCATTTCCAAAAGCACATGATCTAATTCCCTGTGAACCAACAATCCCAGACTGCCATAAGGAAGAGTCCATCTCGCGTTAAATCAGTGACATTTCTGTGGTAAAGAGAAGCATCATTACTTTACTGAACATGTATCCCCAACCCTTTTTTCGCACAAACCTAGCCCCAAATTATTCCTCTAAAAATCTTATTTTCAGTCTAGGTTGGTAGCAAGCTAACTTCCGGCACTCAGAAGGCAGAAGCAGGAAGATCTTTGAGATCATCGCCTGCTTGGTTTACATAGCTAGTTCCAGACCATCCAGGACAACACTAGTGTGACCCTGTCTTTAAAAAAGCAAGCAAGCAAACAAAATCCATTATTATTATTATTATTATTATTATTATTATATTTTTTAATAATACGGCATGCTCGGCAAACGCTCTGCTCAGCTATACCCGAACCCCGTTTTTACTTTGTTTGATTTGAGACAGTCTCGCCAAGCTTTTCTAGGCAGACTTTAAACTCGCTTCAGAGCTCAGTCAAGCTTTAAACTTGTGCTAGATCCCTCCCATTCATTTAAAATTTTTTCAAGTTTTAGTTAGACAATAGGACCATAAATATCACGTGGGTCAGGTAGCACGTGACCTGCCCACACGCGTTTACCTTAGACAGATTACCAACCAGGCAGCAGCTATCGAAATAGTTCGTATTTCTCCAAGGTAAAAGCTTTCAACATTCCGTGGAAAAGTCTCAAGTCCAAGGATTCTAAGGTTTACGTGTTAAGTATCCACTTAATATTTTATTAAGCTACATTCATTCTTTCTAAAAAATTTACTACTTTCGTTTCATTACTGGTATATCTGCTTTTTCTCCCGACTACTTTAAAGTTTTAAGCAGCTCCTCCCCTGCGTTTAAGATAGTGCCGGCGCTCGATCAATGCCGCCTGCTCTAGTTTAAAGATTTCATTTCTGGTTTCCTTTAATTTCCTCCAATCTGAGTGCAGCTTCGCCTGTCTCTGGGCTGACGTCACGAGTGCTGGCACTTACTTGCTCTGCGAGTTTTCCCGAGGAGCTGAAGGTTGCAGGGCGGCTCTCAGACCCAGGGGCACCTTAGACTCAGGTGACCTGGTGGGGTCTCACTGCGCTGACTCTTCCCTGGACGCGTGCGGACTTCCTGCCGGAATCTGAAGGGAGACCGGAGTCCCTCCCAGGCGGAGGCTCAGGACACCCTCCCAGCGGAGGGCTGGAGCTCAGTCAGGTGACTAAGGAGTCCTCAGGCCCTCTGTCAGTCAGCGAGTTAACTAGAGAGTGTCGTGCCCCCCCCCCCCCCCCCCCTTTAAAGAAGAGCTCGTTCAGTGAGTAGCAAGTCACCTTCTGCTAAACACCACACCTTTAATTGTGCAGTTTGTGGATGAGACAAAGCCGGAGCTACCTCACACAGTTACAAAATAAATGCTCATTCCATCCCGGTTTGCCTTTGTTGTTAGGCAATCTCTCCTAATTTGCACTCCCAACTCTCATTCCCCCTTTTTAAAGTTGAGACAGCTTATTCCGAAGTTGCCTAGACTGGCTTAACGCTCACTCCACAGCCCAAGTAGACTCTGTGATCCTCCTGCCTCAGCCTCCCATGTAGCTGGAATCATGAGCTTAGACAAATGTAAACAATTAATGTGTGCTACTGTAATGTGAACTAAATGCCTTTGTGGCTTGCTGGCACATTTCAGTAGACAAGGGAGGTGGCTTTATACAAATCCATACACTGGAGTTGCGGAAAATAAAGCTTGGCCCGGGAGGTAATTTCTTTGAAAATAGCTTCCAGGAAGCTTTCCTGTGAAACCAGGCTGTGCATCACGTTCCAGAGCAGTAGCTGTATCCCACCCCACCTAAAGAGCTGTAAGAATCAAGAGCAATGGACAGGAGTGCAGGCTTCGGACATCCGATTGAGATTCAGAGGTAAAAGCAACCACTAGCATATGATGTAGATTTACCTGCCTCTTCTGTAGCTGAAAACCACGTGTGTGTGTGTGTGTGTGTGTGACTGTGTGCGTGCGCGTGTGTGTGTATGTGTGCGCGCACGTCCATATGTGTGTCTGTGTGTGCGCTCGTGTGTGTGTGTGTGTGTGTGTGTGTGTGTGTTTGTGTGTGTGTGTGTTCATCTCTCTCTGTCTCCCTCTCTCCCTCTCTCCCTCTCTCTCTCTCTCTCTCTCTCTCTCTCTCTCTCTCTCTGTGCATGTGTTCGTGTGAGTGTGTGTGTGTGACTGTGTGCGTGTGTGTGTGCGTGCATGTGTGTGTATGTGTGCGCGCGCGTCCATATGTGTCTGTGTGCGCGCTCTTGTGTGTGTGTGTGTGTGTGTGTGTGTGTGTGTGTGTGTGTGTGACAGACCTCTCCTAGACAGCAAGGCTGTCTCTCTAGGCCGGATACTAGCACAGCAGAAGACACAGATGTGAACTTCAAGAAGAGGAAGTGCTAGGTCCTGGCCTAGTCTGAGTTTGAGGCAGGCAGGCCTCTTGGAGTGGATTAAGCTGACACCATCCACTATCTGGTCATGTGAGATTCACAAGAAAGAGAAGAAAAGTGGAGACGTTAGGAGATAAGGTTTCTTGAAAGGAAGCCTTGCTTTTCAACTCTACATCCATCAGAGAACTGCACTGGGAGGCAGAGTATCATGAAGAAAGAAAGAAGGTCATTTTCTTAAGAGAAATGATTAATTTAGTGATTGAAAAAATCGAGAAACTTCCTGTTTATGTGCACACATAAACAGGCAGAGATTTGCTTATTAAGTTTAACTTTATGTACTTTGCAATTAATTTCTTTAAATTTTTCCACATTAAATTAAGGTGTTTTGGCAACAACCATAATGTATATGCAGAGGACCTAACGCAGACCCATGGCAGGCTCTGTAATTGCCGGTTCAATCTCCGTGAGCCTCTATGAGCCCTGCTTAGTTGATTCTGTGGGCCGTGTTCTTGTGTTCCTCTGGTTCCTACAATTCCCCGCCTCTTCCACGGGGTCTCCGGAGCCCAAGGGGAGGAACCCAGTGGAGATCTCCAATTTGGGCTCTATGAAACTAATGTTTGACTGTGGGTCTATGCATCTGTTCCTCTCAGCTGTCAGAGGAAGCCCAACTGAGTATTTCAAACTAAGATAGGTTTGCATACTCTTTAGACATCATCTATTGTACACACAGTAGAAGACACTGTAGGAGGAACTTTTATATGTACTGGGCAAGCAAAACATTCCCATGATTCACGTTGCTACTGTCTTTGCTCTACTGCAGCTGTCTGGAGCAGAGTCAGCACAGTTTCCAAGTTAAGCCAACAGTACACAGACCCAGACTCTTTCCCAAAGATACAGAACATAAACAGAATCTAAGATATCATCACTTTATGACCAAAGAGACCCTGTGGCCACACCCTTCACTATTGTTTTAAACTGATATGAAAAACAGACTCCCTCTGTTGAGAATTCCCTAAAATGTAAACGTATGTTGGAGCTCGTTTCAGGCCTGAGAGCTCTTTCTATGGACATTTCTGTCTAGTGCTTCGCACATCATACTAAAGAGAGCCCTAGCCTGAAAGACTCTGATACAGACTTTTAAAGAGATTGCACCTTTTGCACTAATAACCAAACATAAATGTCTATAATGTAAGATCTAGATTTTAACTTTAGCTTCGTCTGTTAGCACTATTTCTCTAGGAAAGTCACTTTTAGTGTTTAAAAAAAAATTTTTTTTTACTTAGCATACAAAATAATGGACTTTAGTTATGACATTTCATCCATTGACATCCTTGTATCCTAATTATATTCACTCTCCCACTCCTCTTTACTGTCCATCTGATGAGACCAGGAGACAGGAATTGGCAGAACAGTTTGTAGGCAGTTCCAGGAAAGTCCTTGGCTCTCTGGCTGGGAATGTCTAAAGGGAGTTAACTCCTTGTGAACCAGCACCCAGCCCTGGAGCTATACCTGGGGTGGGACTGAAAGTCCAGTCCAGGCATTTATCCCCTCTGGCAAAGCTTTAGAATTGAATATCTAGATTTTCACAGTAAAAATGCTTTATATATTTAGTGCTCAACTTTGTCCCATAGCCTAAACGATTTTAGGGTTACCTCTTCAGAGGGGGAAATGCTACAGAAGTCTGTATTGGTGTTCCGATGAGTCTCCTTAAGAGAAATGTTATTTCAATGGCCTAGGGGAGACCTAACATTCCAAGCTTCCCAAAACATGAGAGTTAATGCATTTGGGCTGGTCAGTCTGCAGGCTCACTGACCATACCTGGAAAGGTTGACTTACATTAAGGGATGATAAAGAGGTGGGAAGAATAATTATTCCTTTATCGAGATAGAATGCCTTCCTCACAGCTCTGACGAGGTCTTCATAGAGGGAGTCTCAATGAGGGTCTGCTACTTGATTTCAGAAAGGTGTAACTTTTCCTTTTTATTACTTTCTGTCTCTTTCTTTAGGATATTGGACAGAACATACACATACCTTCCTCCTCTATTTCTCAGAAGCCACCACCCCTGATCATCCACCACGTGGCTGCCTTCAAATGTCTCCATTTCCTCCTCTCCATCTTCCTCCTCTGAGTGGCTGTTGACTATTGAAGCTTCCGTGTCCTAGGCTTTTTCCCTTTAAGTTCTTTTTTCAGAAGTGTCCTTCTGAGTCAATTATTAAATTATTTTATTAATAAGCCTAAGAACTCAAAAAGATGAGCCACAAATTCCTCGGTGACATGTGATATTGCTGGTGAGACACTTTAGAATTTCCATGTAGACAGACCTTCAAGCCACCTTACTGGTCTTCTTTTCCCTGATAGTCTCTCTCTCTCTCTCTCTCTCTCTCTCTCTCTCTCTCTCTCAATCTCTCTCTCTGTCCCTCTCCCTCTCCTCTCCCTCTCCTTCTCTCTCTCCTCTCCCTCTCCCTCCCTCCCTCCATCATATGCACACATGCTCAAATACAGACTGTATATGAGAGAAGGCTCTTGATATTTTCTGTTTCCGCTTGTTACCTTTTCTTGCTCTCCCTGCTCCTATCCTCTTAAACCTCTTCCTCCTCCCTGATGGTTCCCCTTTTACCTCCCTGATGGTTCCCCTTTTACGTCCGTTCACGTTTAAATCAGGATCTGCACATCAGGGGAAACAGGTTATTTGTCTTTCTGAGTCTGGATGCTATCATTTTACATTAGGATCTCCAGTCCATCCATTCCCTTGCAAGTAAAATTAGAAAAGTCATTTACTCTTAGACATCAGCTTTTCTTCATCTTTTTGTGTGGTCAAAGTTACAAACTGCGTAAAACACTAAGATTTGTAGTTTTTGGTTTTCCTCAAGCACTCAAAGGGCTTGGAAGTCTTCCCTTAGATTATGACAAGAAAAACGTGGAGCAAACTGAGAAACCAACAATCTTCTTTAGAGAATTGAGATCACAGCTTGGACTATTCTGGGACAGCGGAGGAGCTCGGTGAATGCTCTAGAGGAGCAAGAGCCCATAGAGGCAGTGCCAGGCTGGGGGGCACTTGAAGAGTCATCAACAAATGGGTACAAGGGTACAGAGGCTAGAGCTGGGACCTTTCGGTGCGTGAAGTCGTCCTGTGGAAGCACCCATAGGTCAGTCAGCGTTGCTTTTATGAACCTCACTGGGGTTTCAAGCTGATGATTGGAGAATTAAAAAAAAAAAAGAAAGAAAAAAAAAGAAAGAAAAACCGGGCGTGGTGGTGCATGCCTTTAATCCCAGCACTCGGGAGGCAGAGGCAGGCGGATTTCTGAGTTCGAGGTCAGCCTGGTCTACAAAGTGAGTTCAAGCACAGTCAGGGCTACACAGAGAAACCCTGTCTCAAAAAACCAAAAAAAAAAAAAAAAAAAAAAAAAGAAGGCTTTCCTAAGACAAACAAAACCCTTAAAAATTACAGGAGAACAGTGCTGGATGAAATAAAATTCTACAGAGAGAGGAAATATGATATAAATCAGCAACTCAGACTTCCATGAAGGGTATCCTTTAGGAAGGATATAAAGATGAAACTAAATCTTTTACTTTAAAGATGATTGTAATTTATAAATGATAAGCTCCAAGGGAGAGGACAGATTGCTGGAAACTGTCTACAAGGCAGAACCTGACCTGTCTGGGAAACAAAATAGTTGGCTTATTTTTATTTGTTTCCAATGCTGGATTTAACTCATGATGTCAGACAAATGCTCTATCACAAGCTGCGTCCCATTCCAGATAGCCCAGGCTGGTATCAAACCCCTAATTATCCTGTTGCACTCTCCCAAGTGCCAGGATAGCGGTTATGTGTAGCAACACAGGGCACTGTGCTATAGCAGAAAACACTGCGGGTTCTGTCAGATCATGTAGTCTCTGTGTTATTTAATAGTGGACTGAGATTAGTGGATAATGTCTATTGTGAAATTAGAAAATAATCTGATTAGAGCAACCCCTAAGAAGTATTTTTGGAAAGATGTATATTGATAGAGTAAGAAAAAGAAGAAAACGGAATCTAATAATGTGTAGAATTAAAAGTAGAGAGAGCAAAAAAGAGAAAATCAATATGAAAAGACAAACAGTAACAAAGACTAAAATACAGGACCTAAAAATTCTCATTGTTCATGAGAAATTCACCTTCATTTTATCAATAAGCTTATCGATTTAGAAAGATGAGAAATGACCCCAGGAAGCCAGAGCACCAGTTTTATCTTCAAAGTACAACAGACCAGGAGATTAGCTGAGATTAAGAGCAACACTGCATAATGAAAAAGTCAGTTTTCTGAGAAAACTGGAGCCTCTTTATGTGTCCTATAGCAGTGTCCCCGTCTGTGAGGCAAACAGCAAATTGTCAGGAGGGAGGTTAATTAGATCCTCACAACTCTTCCTTCTTAGACACATATAGATAAGTATCTAGGAAGGACACAGTGAAACTGGGCCCAGCTGAATAGATACATAGTAGCTCATCCAAGAACAACAGAATCTATTTCTTCCCAAGCTCGCTAGGATGGGCAAGTGAAATCAACTACATTTTGTACAACACACAACACAAGGTAAAGATCAAAAATAATGTACAGCTTATGCTTTTGTTTATTTATCTCAGGATAATGTATCCATATTGCCTAATTTCAGCACAGTTGACATAGAAGACACAGTTCTAACAAGGCAGCTAAGAGGAGAGAAAAGCTGTATGGAAACATATTGTCAGGACCTCTTCCAGTAAATGGGCTGTGGGTGGTTTTTTTTTTTTTTTTCGTTTTAAATTTTCAACTATTTACATCTGTTCTCTATTTTCTAAATAATTTCAAATTGAGTGCTTCCGCTTTCCTCTTGGAGGATTTCCATATCTAATGTGAAATTAAAAAGGGTGTGGAGGCAGAGCAAAACCTGCTGCTCTCACTGCATTATGTAATCATGCTTTTCTGTGCTTTAAAGGATACTAAATACTTAGCTCGTTTTCTTTCTTCCCCCTCCTTCCCCCTCTTCTTTCCTTCCCTCTCCCCCACCAGTCTCAACGCTATCCTGTCAAATTTTCCTAAAAGACTTAATGGAGGCTAGAGAAAGCAACAGGTGTGCTAAGGCACGGAGTGTTAGGTCATGATCTTTACTTTCCTCAGCCCCCACTCTCCCACCACCCTCAAATCAGGCTCAATACCCTTTATTGAGTTCTCTGCATCTAACAATTTCTTTTCTTTCTTTTTCTTTTTTGCTTGTTTGTTTGCTTTTTTTTTGAGAGAGGGTTTCTCTATATAAAATCCTCTGTAGACCTATAATTTATTTTCCTTCCTTCCTTCCTTCCTTCCTTCCTTCCTTCCTTCCTTCCTTCCTTCCTTCCTTCCTCCCTCCCTCCCTCCCTCCTTCCTTCCTTCCTTCCACCCTTTTTCTCTTTTCTTCCTTTTTCTTTTTTCTTCTCCCCCTCCTCTCTTCTTTTTTGTTGTTGCTTGCTTGCTTTTGGAGACAGAACTCTGGCTATCCTGGAACTCCCTCTGTAGACTGGGCTGCTGTCCAACTCACAGAGATCTGCCTATCTCTGTCTCCTGAGTGCTGGGATCAAAGGTGTGTGTCACCACTGCCCAGCCTGAGTGAATGATTTCTAGGCTGAAATTGCTGTCAGGGTTCCAGAGGTACAGTTTACTGTCTCTGAAACCAAAGTCACCTACAGTCCTACAGTGTGACCAGCCCAGAGCACCTGATAATATGACGACTGCTTTCTTTCCATGGCTGTCTGAGAAATCAACAGATCTTCTCTATAAGGCTTCACTTTTTTTTTTCTTTACACCGGGATGGGGTGTCATTCTCCCACATGTCACATGATTGCTGATGCCAACACATTGCTGATTGCTGATGTTGGATCTTTCACTCAAGTGCAATATTTGTTCCTGAAGGATATATAGCATTTCCCTACGTTGTATTTGAGCTACAATCTGACCCTTGTTGTTGGTCTGAAGGTTCTGAGACAGGTGACACCTTGATACATGGAAGGATTGAGGCACCTGCCTTAGGAGGTGGCCAAATGCTCTGAAGTGAAGGAAGTATGCAGAGATGTGCACTCCTTCCTTGATGGGTCAGAGTGTTGGTCATGTGAGGGTTTTCTGAGTGTTCCTTGATTTGTTCCATATAAGTACCTTGGGCAGGACAACTAAAGCGGGAGACAAGACCTGTGGGGTCTCTGCATGTGGCTCTGCCACCACCTACTTCCCCAGAACCTGGCTCTTCAGCATCTGCCTTGAAGGCAGGGGATGTGATGCCCCCTACCACCACCACTGAGGCCTTCTCTCCCTCACTTTGAACTGGTAGTTTGCTAATATGACCTTGTCACCTTATTGATGTGTTGGGAGCGGGGTTATTTAAAGCCACTAATAAAAAAACAACAATCAATT
This sequence comes from Mus musculus, assembly GCF_000001635.26. Classification (NCBI taxonomy): domain Eukaryota; kingdom Metazoa; phylum Chordata; class Mammalia; order Rodentia; family Muridae; genus Mus; species Mus musculus. The sequence goes on from NC_000069.6 coordinate 79,850,581, forward strand.
CTATCATCTTCAATGTATTCTTTTCAAGAAGAGCTTAAATTTATTAACATTTTCAAAAGCAATTTGGGATTAGGAAATTATTGAATATTGATGGTGCTGGGTTAAAGTTGAAATAAATGTTTCTGCCCTTTGTAGGGGGTAATTTCCACACAAAATGTTTAACAATAAAGGTTAGTAATGCCCCAAATTAACCTATAAGGTCCCACCTGCCCACCGAGGGTAACTTCCTGGAATGCTGGGAATTGTAGTTCTTGGGAAATTAACAAAGCATCATGGGAAAGCACAGCGACCTGTAGGTTTGCCCTTATAAGCCCCTGCGGATTGTGGCTGGAGGCCATTCTCAGGAGGGAATTCCTGGGGACGGTCCTGACCAAAACCCATCGATTGATCAGCACTGACTCTTTAATAAAGCTTGCTTCAAATTTGGCCCAAAATATCGGATTTTTTTTTTCTGGAGAATCTCAAGATGAACAGGTTCTCCAATAAAGAATACAACTATTGCAGTTACTAACTTTTCAAGAGAGTTAAAGCTCTACTCTTCATAAAGTTAATAATTCTAAAAATAAACCAAATACACTTTAATCACATATTTTCAGCTTAAGGAAATGTTAACTACCTACTTATTTATATTTGCTTCTAAACTTTTTTCATTTAAGTTGGCGCACGCGCGTGCGTGCGTGAGAGAGAGAGAGAGAGAGAGAGAGAGAGAGAGAGACTTGCATATCAGTAAGGCACCCACAAAGACCAGATGAGAAGCAGACTCATAAACCTGGCTGGCGAATGGAGTCTCTGGACCTGGAGCTGCCAGGCAGTCCTGAGACGAGTGTGCGTTATTTTAGAGATAGAATCCAGAGCCTTGGGCACAGTAGGTAAATATTCTGACCGAGCTACTTCTCATTCTAGCCCTTACTTTTTTCTAAGTCCGTGTTTCACTGTCTTAGGCTGGTCCCAGACTCATGTTCCTCCTGCCTCTGCCTTCTGAGTGGTTGGATCATAAGCTGTGTCACTATGCTTAGCTGGGGTCTCTTAGGGTCTAAATATTCATGCTATTCATTTGAGAGATTCCTGTGAAGTACCTGCTGTGAACCAGACACTCTTCATGACACTGGGAATAGATAACAACAACAACAACAAAACAACAAAAATCAAAAACAAAAAACAAAAAAAATCCTCTATACCAATTTAACTTACAACCAAATGAGAGGGTAATGAATGATATCTATGGTATGTTGTAAGGGTCCCTGATTCTCTGAAGAATGATACCCCGAACTTGAAGTGTGTAAATGGAAAGAGTGTTTTATTCTGCAGAAGTCTAGCATCCTGGGGTCTCCATTACCAAGATGGAGACACACCCAAGGGAGCTTGCAGGCCTAATATAAAGCACATTAGGGAATTCTGGGGTAGGTGACTTACATGTTAATCTGTTGGGCCCATCTCTACGGACATTCCATTACCTGGGTGTGGAGGCTGGAAACTTGCCGGGGAGGTCTGAAAAATGTCACCAAGGAAGTAGCTGAGGAATCTGGGAACTGCTGCTGACCCATTGTCCCTGCCTCAGGCCAGGTGACAGGGCAGTGTCTGAGGCATGGACTTGCTTGGAATTGTCCAGTTCTTGGAGACAGAGATTTAGGCCTAACTGCTTAAACTTAACGGCCAATTTGAAGGCTGTCCCGGAATCAGCCTAGCCTTCTCAATGGCAAACAGAGATAAGAGGAAAAAAGAGATAGGGGAGGAGTGTCCCATCCAGAGGCCTTCTGAGGCCTGGAGGAATGTCAGGGTGGGGCTGCAGCTGATGCTGAGTTAGTCTGGAGGAGAAAAGAGTGGCAGAGAACAATTCTAGAGAGGCCTAAAGTGGATCAGGTGAGAGGCTGGCTGGCTGGACCACTGAGAAGGCATTGTCTAGTCTTCTGAGGGAAACGGCATTCCTAGCGTATTCCAATCACAGGACATATGAAAGTTCTCTTCTACAGACATCTCAAATGTATAATTAAAAAAATATATAAAAAGCTTTGTTATCTCCCACAGCCTTTGGGAGTCTAGACCTTGGAGTATGGGAATGGAGGCTGGCCTCTCAGCACCTGAGGTGTGGCTGGGCCAGGTGAGAGCGGCTTACCCACATTATTATGGGCTGCTCTAGCTGCTGTCTTGAGAGCTCAGTTCCTCTTCATGTGGGCTGCTGGAGTATTCTGCCACCGTGCTGGCTTTGCACAGGGTGACAGGCTTAGGGAACAGAGCGTGTCCATTGTCCTTTGTGAGCTAGCCTCTGAGGTCACACTCTGTCAGTGCTTCCTTGTTTATCACCATGTCCCTGTTTCAGTGGGAGGAGACACAAGACAGCGTGGGCACCTAGAGGCCAGCATTACTGAGGGCTCTTTGCAGGCTGATACCCAGGAGAAAAGAGGAAGGGCTTAAGGGATCAGGACATGTGGAAGTAACCAAGCGTGAAAGACCAGGAAAGAGGCTTATCAGGGATCCAGATGCCCTGGTGACACAACACAGGCCAGCAGGAAGATGCGTGGAAGAGCTCATGCATGTGTTCTCCGGGCCTTTCCTGCTACTCGGTGAGGTGGAAACACAGTCATAGGTTCTGAGTCAGGACCATTACGGGAGTGATGGAGTTGTACAAGTATTAAAGTGTCTCAGTATCCTGTCGGTGATTAGTGCTTGTTGTCAATAATCCGTTACATCTTAAAGGAGAGAATATCGAACCATCATCCCTTGGACCAATGTTCTATCATAAAAGACATGTTCTGATTTTTTGTAAAGTGAATATATATATATATACATACATATATATATATATATATATATATATATATATATATATATAATGATAAACACTTTTTTTTGCTTTAGGGGCTTTTTATACTGAAGGCATGGAAGCTTCTAGATCATTCTTGGCTTTCAGTTAGATTGGTATTTCTGCATTTGAAAAAGAACAATTTGACGATAATTGAGTGTGCTCAAAAGAAGCAACTAGAAACAGAGCAGGCTGAAGTGATGGCTCATGGAATACGAACTGGCTGTGCACGTGTGAGAGCCAGAGCTCAGGTCCTTAAAGTTCGTGTAGAAGTCTGCTGTAGTGGCTGCTGCTCTGGGGAGGTGAGGACGGGATCCCTGGGCACGTCAGCTAGACACACTAGCT